>NW_012122376.1:3630549-3813616 GCF_000951035.1 Colobus angolensis palliatus | reverse complement strand
AAAAAAAAAAAAAAAAAAAAAAAACTGCAATCATTTCACTCCACATTCTTGATTGTGGGTTTACTTCCTATCCAAGGTAGTTCATGTAGGTAATAAGAGTTATTTTTAGCACCATGAAAGAAGTATTATCTTCAGGTAGTTTTTGGTTTTCAAGTTTTTAAGGATTTCCTGTTTTGATTTTGGAACAGTGGATATAAAATAACATTTTATGTCATGATTTTTAAGTGAATTGTGAGAATTTCCAGCAACATAAAATATTCTAATCTGTAGGGAACACTTACATGCCTGTGTGCACACACACACTTTTCACCTCTCCCCTTTCCACTATTAAATGATGCTGGCCAGTTTGGTCTGGGATTTGAAAGTACTTCCTGACACCTGTGATAAAAAGAAAACTTCCAAGAATGAGTGTCTCTATTAAGGCAAATGGATGGTGATGGCAGAAATGAAGCCCCAGTATTCTCTTGGTTGCCTTTAGTATGTCTGAGACATAATTCTCGACTTTCAGAGATGATTGATTATACAGGGTTGCCAACCAGTAATGTGCCTTTTTATGCTGAGAAAGGGACTATGTCACGTGATTCTTGATTATGTGACACTGACATTTGAATATGCACCATTGATTTAGTAACGGCTTTCATTTAAAAAACAAAGTACTATATTAAGTGAACACATTGAATTATGAAATCCAGATGTAACCTTTAAATACCAAGTATAAAAGTATGTGTTTTGACTCTAGAGAATTGTTGGGATCTAAACTAACTTTAAAAAGTTGCATTAAACTGGGCACATGGTTAAAAAATACCCAGGCAGCACAGAAATGCAAATATAAATAAATGCAGTAGTTTCTTCTTCTCTCTACCTCCAGTCCTGCTGTGCATAGACAACCACTATTTTCCCTGTCATTCATTTATTTTATTTTTATTTACTTTTATGTTTTTGAGATGGAGTCTTGCTCTATTGCCCAGGCTGGAGTGCAGTGGTGCGATCTTGGCTCACTGCAACTTCTGTCTCCCAGGCTCCAGCGATTCTTGTGCCTCAACCTCCCAAGTAGCTGGGACTGTAGGCAAACTCGCCACCATGCCTAGCTAATATTTGTGTTTTTTAGTAGAGATGGGGTTTCACCATGTTGGCCAGGCTGGTCTCGAACTCCTGACCTCAAGTGATCCACCTGCCTTGGCATCCCAAGGTGCTTGGATTACAGGCATGAACCACCATGCCTGGCCCCTGTCATTATTTTATAATGAGAAATTTCAAAACCTGTATAAAGGTTGCAAGTGTAATATATTGAACACCACATGCCTTTGACCAAGATTTTCCAGTTAGTTCTTTGCTATATTTGGTGTCTCTGTATGTTTTTCTTGTGTGTGTTCTCTGAACTGTTTGAGAGTTAGCTGAAGACATCATGACACTCGGCATGTGTTTCCTAAGAACAAGGGCATTTTTTCCTATATAACCACACAGTATAGTTATCTAAGAAATTTAATACTGAAAGTCTATATTTAGTTTCACCAATAGTTTCAATAATTGCTGTTGCCCCACCTTGTTCAGTTAAGGATTATACATTGTGTGTAGTTTTGTCTCTTCAGTCTTCTCTAATCTAGAACAGCGCCGGGTTTTTTTTTTTTTTAATTTTTAAAAAATTTACTCTTTCATGATTGACATTTTTGAAGATTCCACTTCTGCAGAATGATCTTCAGTTTAGATTTGTGGATTTCCTTATGATTAGATTCAGTTTAAACATTTATCTTTTTTAGGGGAGGGAGGAATACTATCTAGGTGATATTATTTGAGGCAGCAGCTCCGATATCTCAGAATAATGTCCTTGTATCATTGTTCCTTTTTTTTTTGCAATTTATTTTGAGGTAAAATATACATAATATAAAATTTATACCATTTTACTCATTAAGTGTATATCAGTAGCATTAGGTACATTCTTATTGTTGTGTAACCATTTTTACCATTCTCTCTAGAGCTTTTTTACATCTTGGAAAACTGAAACTGTGTATCCATTAAATAGCTCCATTCCCCCTTCCTCCAGCTCCTAACAACCATTATTCTACTTGCTGTCAATGAATTTGACTGTCCTAATAACCTCATGAATGGAGTCATACAGTATCTGTCCTTTTGCTTATTTCACTTAGTATGATGTCTTTAAGGTTCATCCATGTTGTGATCTGTGTCAGAATTTCCTTCCCTTTATTTTTTTTTCTAGAGGAAGTTTCGCTCTGTCACCCAGGCCAGAGTGCTGTGGTGCAGTCTGTGCTTGCTGCAACTTCTGCCTCCCAGGTTCAAGGGATTCTCCTGCCTCAGCCTCCCAAGTAGCTGGGACTGTAGGTGTGTGTGCCACCACGTGTGTCTAATTTTTGTGTTTTTAGTAGAGTCGGGGTTTTACCACGTTGGCCAGGCTGGTCTCAAACTTCTGACCTCAAGTGATCCACCTGCCTCAGCCTTCCAAAGTGTTGGGATTACAGGCGTGAGCCACTGCCCCTGGCCAGAATTTTCTTCCTTTTTAAGACTGAATAATATTTCATTGTATGCATATACCACATTTTGCTTATCTTTTCCTCAGTTAATAAAAATATATTATTTCTTTTTCATCAAATTTAGACATTTGTACTAACTTCTTCTAACGATCTTTGAGAGTTTAGTTCATTTTTGAATAATAAAGGCAGACTACTTGAGACTAGCACGTGCAACATAGCGGGACCTCTTCTGTATTAAAAATAAAAAACTTAGCTGGGTGTGGTGGCGGGGTGCCTGCAGTCCCAGATATATGAGGCTGAGGTGGGAGGATTGCTTGAGGCAAGAGTTTGATGCTGCAGTGAGCTATGATCATGTCAGTCAGTGCCTTCTAGTCTAAACAACAGAGCAAGACTCCATCTCAAAGAAAAGCAGACTGTATGCATTGTAGACCATTTCAGAGATAAGAAAAGCTATGAAAAAATAAAAAGTTTGTAATCTCACTGCCTAGAGGAAGCCTGTCAGATTTTTTTTTGTGTATTTTCAATCTTATTTTTTTGCATTTATTTACTTTTACATAGTTGAGATTATATTGTATATCCTTTTTCATTGAACTTTATATTTTGAATCAACGTGTACCTTTTAAAAATGTGTAATATGACATTGAATTGCTGCACCTTAAATTAACCTGTTCTTTATTAGCAGCAGTTTGGGAGTCCCTGTGGAGCTGTCTTTCCTGATGTTTGTTATTAAGAATGGCATGCTGTCTCATTTTGTTAATCATTTGTATTTTTTTCTGTGAGTAGTTGATTCATGTCTTTCGTTCACTTTCTTTGGTGATTTTATCAAGTTACATGAAATCTATATGAAAAACACACATCTTAAAAATATGTTCCAGTCCCAGTCTGGGCAACATAAAATCATTTTTGACCTTGGCCTCCCCAAAGTGTTGGGATTACAGGGGTGAGCCATGGCGTGTGGTCTCAGTTACTTTGCAAAATTGTCATAGTTTTTACCTTTTCTTTGTTCATTTGTTCATGCATTCAGGTACTTACCGAGTGTGCTCCCAAGCACTTTAAAGGAAGTCATGGCTCTCAAAGAGTTTATGGGGCAAATAGAATTTAGCAAGCCAGGATAGCTCAGCAGAGGAAGTATAGGGTCCTAGAAGGAGCATATAACCTAATCTCATTACGAGATTTGGAGAGGACTTTTGGTGACATCTAAGCTTCAACTTGAAAGAGAAGGAGGAAGAGTGTTTCTGTTAGTGGGAATTGTATGTGTTAAAAATCCAGGGTCGAGAGACCAAGGCACGTCCAGTGACCTGAGAGAAGTCAGTTGGTTGGAGTGTAGAATGAGGACTCTGAAAGAGAACCTGTAGGGAATGTTGGGACTATTTAACCTGGTTAAATAGGTTAATTCCTTAACTTGGTTAAGGAATTTAGCTGTTAGCCTAAGGGCAGTGGTAAACTCCCTCCCCCCTCCCCCCCCCCAGATGAGATCTCACTTTGTCACCCAGGCTGGATGGAGTGCAGTGACATGATCACAGCTCACTGCAGCCTCAACCTTCTTGGGCTCAAGGGATCCTCTCACCTCAGCCTCCCAAGTAGCTGGGACTACAGGTGCATGCCAGCACACGTGGCTTATTCTTTTTTTTTTGAGACGGAGTCTCGCTCTGTTGCCCAGGCTGGAGTGCAGTGGCCGGATCTCAGCTCACTGCAAGCTCCGCCTCCCAGGTTCATGCCATTCTCCTGCCTCAGCCTCCCGAGTAGCTGGGACTACAGGCGTCCGCTACCACACCCAGCTAATTTTTGTATTTTAAGTAGAGACCAGGTTTCTCCCAGGCTGGTCTTGAACTCCTGAGCTCACGTGATCTGCCCACCTCGGGTAAATCCCAAAGTGCTGGGATTACAGGCATGCACCACCACGCCTGGCTAATTTTGTATTTTTTGTAGAGATTGGGTTTCTCCATGTTGGCCAGGCTAGTCTCGAACTCCTGACCTCAGGTGATCCGCCCACCTCGGCCTCCCAAAGTGCTGGGATTACAGGCTTGAGCCACCGCGCCCGGCCTTACACCTGGCTTGTTCTTTAAATTTTTTGTAGAGATTGGGTTTCTCCCAGGCTGGTCTTGAACTGCTGAGCTCAAGCAGTCTGCCCTCCTTGGGCTCCCAAAGTGCTGGGATTGCAGGTGTGAGCTGCCATGCCCAACCTAGTGGTAAACTTTTGAAAAGGGAGTGCCTTAATTAAATTTGTGGTCTAAGAAGACCATACTCACCCTAGTGTAGAGAATAGATTGGGAGGGAGCAACGCTTGAGATGGCAGACCAGTAGAGTAAATGATAGCAACTTAGGTACAGTCATATATAGCTGGGGTAGAGTCAGTGGAGATGGGGAAAGGGAGATTTATTTGAAAAAGACTTAAGTAGAATTGGCAAAACCTAGAAGAATTGATACTGGGCTGAGATGAGAAGGAGGTTAGAAGGCCAGATTTTTGGTTTGGACATCTGGGTTGGCTAACAGTATTATTTTTCCTGGACATAGGAGAGAGAAAGTTTAGGTTTTTTTTTTTTAGAGGTTTTGTGGTGAGGATGCTTGATGGATTATTAGATACATAGATCTGAAACTTTTGGGGATGTGTGCTTGTGGGGCTATTAGTGTTTACTGAAGCCGTGAAGTTTCTTTTTCAGTGGCACATTATGGAAACTTTCTTGTTTAGCGTTTCTGGTTGAAGACCTTAATATTGACTGGGTTACTTTGGAACATTTCTTCCAATTTGATGATTTTCAGTCTTCATTCTGTCTACTTTTGTCTAGAAGAATTAAATGTATATAATGTGAACGTATAAAGTTATAATAAATTATGAAAGTTTTTCCTTTTATCCTTTCTTCCTTGCCCCTACTTTTTTTTTTTTTTAAAACAGCGACAGGGTCTCACTCGGTTACCCAGGTGGGAGTGCAGTGGCATGATCATAGCTCATTGCAGCCTCGAATTCCTGGGCTCAGGTGATCCTCCCAAGTAGCTAGGACTACAGGCATGCATCACTGTGCCTATCTAATTTAAAAAATTTTTTTGTAAAGATGAGATCTTACTGTCTTGCTCAGGTCAGGCTGGTCTTCAAATCCTGGGCTCTCAGTGATTCTCCTGCCTTGGCCACCCAAAGTGCTGAGATTATAGGTGTGAACCACTGCACCCATCCTCCCATTTCCACTTTTAAAATGTTCACTTACCCTCTAGTAAAAAAAGGTGGGCTAGACTAGTTTCTCCCGGCCTACCTGAGATAGTATAAAAATCTAAAATTTGATTTCAAATTCAGCCAAGGTAACTTGGCAGTATGGCAAATGAAATTTTTATTTTGAAGTCAGAAAAACTTTTGGATGTGATTTCAGTGGTGAATGTGGTTTTGGCATACACTATTTTATGAGTTTCAAAATCTACTTTTGGAATCTAAGATTTGTTTTTTTTTTTTTTTTCAGACAGAGTTTTGCTCTTTGTTGCCCAGGCTGGAGTGCAGTGGCACAATCTCGGCTCACTGCAGCCTCTGCCTCCTGGGTTCAAGCGATTCTCCTGTCTCAGCCTCCCGAGTAGCTGGGATTACAGACGCACGCCACCACGCCCGGCTAATTTTCTTTGTGTTTTTAGTAGAGTCGGGGTTTCACCATGTTGGCCAGGCTGGTCTTGAACTCCTGACCTCAGGTGTTCCACCCACCTCGACCTCCCAGAGTGCTAGGATTACAGGTGTGAGCCACTGCACCTGGCCGGAACCTAAGATTTTTAAGAACTGTAATTTCCTTTCAGTTGAATATTTTCAGTGGTATTTTAAGTGACCTTCATAATTTGAACTCATGTTCATCTGTTTTAGCCCATTAACATTTGTCCCTGTCTCTGATCACTTGTCCCAAAGATAACTTTGTGGCATGTTTCCTTTAAGTCCTTCCATGTTGCTTTCAGCAGTAGTTCTTCCTGCTTGGCAGAATCTTCTTTCTTACGAAAGTATCTGTTAGGTTAGGTATTTTTTCATGACTTTGGGGACTTCTGTTTTCACAAGAGTGGCTTGTTAACACTGATCAAAGATGTAAGGAGAAAAGAGCTCATTAGTATAGACTATATTTGACGTAGTTTGTCAAACTTACAGATAATTTAAAAAGTTTTAATTAGTGAATATTTGACTTCTCTCATTGAATCTTTTATTTTTCTAAAGAGGATGTTTTAGTAGTGGACAGTGAGGTTATTGAATACAAGCTAGACTTGATTAAATTTAAGAATTTGTTTATAATTTTGATTTTCATCTGTTGATCTTTTGAATAGGTTATTGTTTTGTAGCACTGTTCTAGGAATAGAAATAGTAGATGTTAACTTGTTGCTATTATTATGTGGAAAATACAACCAGGAGGTGGTTTGGCCTGCTCAAATTATTTCTGAGATTGTTCCTCTGCTTATGCCTACCTGAAGGTACACTTTAAAAAATATCGAAGTCATTTTATTTAAAAAGCAGCTCATTAGTTTTTCAAGAATTTGCTGTGAATATCTATGCCAGGTTCAGGATTAAACGATAGCCAAATGCTTATGACATAAAAAAGTATTACTGGGGGGTATAGTTTCCTTTTAATATGAAAACCAGTTAAATAAGTTAAACTCTGGCTAGAGGAAAACCACATCTGCGTCTTTCTCTGACCATGGTAAAGGACATTCTGAACATTACCACTTAAAACTAACTTTTCTCTTCAAGGGTTCCTGAAATTGTGCCAGCTGACTCCAGGTCCACCCTGACCCCACAGCATAAACCATGCTGTGATGTCACAGCTACCATAGAACTCCAGGGTAGTGTTGGGCTGGCCCATGTGGGCTCAGGTAAGTCCTGGCTTCTTTTTTACCATTTGGCATTCTTTTCAAAGTTAGTAACCATTACAATTTTAATGTCATAAAGGAAAATAAGGCAAAACTTTGAAAACTGTGCCATATATGGGGGAAAAAATAAGTCTGTTTTCTAAACATCTATGAGCCAGCTCTAAATTCTAACCAATGGAGTTCCATAGTAGCTGTGAAGTCCCCAGTGAGTCATTGACCTGTGGCTTCAAAATATGTAAACTCTGCTCCTGGCCCAGCTTACGGAATAATACGTTTGCTTTTTATCTTTTTTACCTGTTTAGCTAGTAATATATAATATAGTGGCTTTCATTTATTCTTAGGTTTTCATGTTTTAAGAAGTGTATTAACCCTTTATTTGTAATTATGTTTCGCTGTTAGGCTAATTGTGCATTTCATTCCATTTTGAATGTATGATGATACTGCAGATTAGTTTTATAAAATTAATCTTCTCAGAGTGTCTTCAGCTGTCCTTTTATTTGTCTTCCTAACATGAAGGAGGAAGGGACAGAAGGCGTAGTACACGTTTGTTAAATTTTAAAAAAAGTACTAAGAGAAAGATGTTTCGGCTGGGCACGGTGGCTCGCGCCTGTAATCCCAGCACTTTGGGAGGCTGAGGTGGATGGATCACCTGAGGTCAGGAGTTCGAGACCAGCCTGATCAATATGGTGAAATGCCATCTATGCTAAAAATACAGAAATTGGCTGGTGTGGTGGTGTGCTCCAGTAGTCTCAGCTACTCGAGAGGGTGAGGTAGGAGAATTGCTTGAACTCAGGAGGCGGAGGTTGCTTTCAGTAAGCTAAAATTGCGTCACTGTACTCCAGCCTGGGTGACAGAGCAAGACTCCATCTCGAAAAATAAATAAATAAATAAATAAAAAGATGCTTCAGTTACTCTTGGAGGCATTGTGAGATGTCAGTAACCTAGCAAACATGTATATGTTGATTATCTTCTCTTGGAACTTTTCATTTTTTCCTGGCCTTTGTCCTATAAAGTGAGATTTTAACACTTGCATTTATTTGTTGTCCTTTCCTGTCTACCAACTCTTCTACCTGATTCCTACATTCTTTATCTCCTGACATTAAAAGGTGCTCAAAGTGTAATTACATGAAGAACTCAGATATTTTGTAAGGTTTTTTTTTTTCTTTTTTTGCATATATTACGATGCTTTTTCCCTGCTCCTTAAGTAGAAAACATGCGGTGGCTAAAACTTTAAGTTATATGCGTATGGGCCAAATACTATTAAACACCATGTCTACAACAAAAACCTGTCTGTGAAGTAATGTCTAAACTTTCAGAAGTTCTCTTTGAGCATTGTGCAATTAAAGACATAGCAAAAATTGGGATAGTTCAGTGACATTTTCATGAAATTTGATTTGTAGTAAATTTACTAATCTTTGTAGCTGAAAATGTTCCAGTCACCGAGACTGAACTTTTATGCTTAATGAAAAGAATGAAATTACATATTCCCCAAACACTAGGTAATAAAATAATTTTCTTTTAAATGTTATTTTTTACTTATACTTAAGTGGTGTGTGTTTTTCCTGCTCTGGGAAGTTTGGAGAATTTTGTGCTGTCAAAAACTGAGAATAGTCTGTTCTCCTCATCTTCTGTGTGTCCGCCATGCTAGGGAATGGGCAGTATGCCCGTTTGTAGTTTCATGCAGAGCATGGAGTAGGAGGGACTAATTAAGTGTTTTTGATCATTTTGTATTAGGTCAAATAGAAATCCTAGTTGTGTTTGTGTATATCGGCTTTATTGAGATACAATTTCACATACCATGCGGTTCAACATTGGAAGTTCTGATTATATTTTTAGAAAGCACTTAATGAAAGCAGAATGGGTGATGATATTGTACATTATGGTTCCAAAGTACAGTTTGCTAATTTTGTCGTACTGTGTAGTCTGCACCCCACTGCCCAGTGCTCAGTAACTTCTAATTACAGAAATCTCTCAGAGACATTAGAGAGGAAATCTTAAGAATTTCTGAGATGAGATTCTTCTAGACTTCAGCTATATGGTGAGTTAGCTAAAAACAATGAAGTGATTTGAAGATCTCCCCTTCTTCCAAGCAAAAGAAGGAAGTTATTTGGTGCTTAGCTTTAGATTACCTCATCTTTGTCTTTGAGAAATAAAAAATAAACATGAACACATTAAATACAAACACCTACATACATACATACACATATATACACATACATTGTACAGCTCTTCCTCTTTGTTTTTTCAGGTAAGTTGATCAGACTCGTGGGTTGTTTTTGGAAGTGTTCGGAACATTTTTTGTGTAATACAAAAAGTTTATAAGTAGATAATATTTTTAGATTAGAACTAAAGACTATAAAAGGTGCATTGATGCTACATATACCTGAAAATAGTCAAGGACTTTGGTAGGACTGAAGGGAAAAGTCATTGCCTTCATACAGAAATGCTATGAAGTGGAAGGAAATGGCATGGGCATGCTCAGTCCTCAATAAAAGAAAACTACATTGAATTATCTTAAAAGTTACGGGTCCTACCAGGCTATACTTAATTGTTCATTAAATAAGTTAAGCAGAAGTTTTAGAGTTCGTTTTGTATTTGAACGTAATTACTGGAAATAGAAAACTCTTCAATCATAGCATTTGTTTTTAGTTCAAGTAGTACTTTCTGGTCTATTTGAAAGGCCTGCCCCTTTAGGAAGATTTATAGCCTTTATCTCATGCCATCCTTGATTAAGCTTTACCTTAACTTCTCTAGAGCGCACTGTTCCTCATAAGGCTGTGTAAGGTGGGTGGAGGCGGGGCATTTGTAGCCGAGCTTGTTATATGCATAGTGAGGAGTTTATCAAGCCACATTGCTGTGAAAATAATTCCTATAAGAAGGCATTCTTAATATAGTGGGTTTTCAGCCTGAAGAATGTGTATGTCTGTGTTTGGGGCGGGGGGTCATTTTTTTTTGGAGAGGATCGAAATTTGCAGAAAGGACTGCTTTGAATATTGGAGTCACATTTTCCCTGTCTTTGTACTTCTCATATTGCCTGGCAAGGCATTCCTGTATATCGTGAGGATTCAGTAAATGTGGGAATTATTTTGAAGCCTTGTTATCTTTACTAACGGTAGAAAATTGTTACATTTTACCAATCTGTTACATTCTAAGGAATATGTCTGATCTAATTCCTAATTCAAGATGGCAATTAAAATACTTTTTTAAAAGAACGCTAAGAATATTTTTACCTAGTATTAGTATTCTATCCAGCAAACACATTTGTCTTGATGTAATTTAGGAAGCACTTAGAAGTATTTGGTCCCACAGATAATTTTTTAAAAGTTGCTTTAAACCCCTTTTGCAGTAGATTGGAAGCTAATCTACTTTTTTTTTTTTTTTTGCCCAGGCTGATACCCATACTTTACGAGACTGCTTAGTAGACAGTATTACTGTATTTACCTAACATTAACTTGTGTTAAGATTAATAAAATGGCTCAGTGGTAGTGGAATGTTCTTTATAGATTTGGGCAGAAGTGGTGTTTCTGTTTCCCCCCTATTCTAACTGGATTGTAATGTTTTATTTTAGCACATTTTATTTGAAATCATCTGGTTCAACTTTTACTTTATTAATAATTCTTAATGGATATAAGGAAGACTTGGCTGTGAGAGAATCTGAAATCAAAATGTTGCCACCGTTTACTTACAGTGAAGATGGTTTCAGTTGCTCCAAGTTGTTTCAAAGCTAAAGAGCAGTATGGAAAGTTCAGCATTTGTTTTGATTCTGCTTTAAGAATGCAATGTAAAGGGCAGGAGGAGCTCAATACCAGCTGGAGGCACATCCCTGTCTCCTTGGTTTCTGCAGAGTCAGGATGAACACAGGACCAGAACCAGGGGCTCAGTGTGTCTTGTGACGTCTGGTTGCTTATACTAGATTATCGATCTTCGATCCAATTCTTACAGTCTAATAATTCCTCTAAATCCCACCAGAGCCTGGAGCCTGCACTGATGGTAAGGTAAATGTGTAGGCAGTTCTAGTTCTGGAAAGAAAATTTTTAAAGGGAAGGCAAAAAACTAATTTTCCTTACGCTTACAGGACATTTAAATGATGCATCAGGATCCAGGAAGCACAGAGAAACACTTAAAGAGTTTGGAGTGATTGCTACGGTTTGTGTTTTTTGAAGAAAATGAGAATTAAATGCTTTTCTATCTTGATGCTTGTTTTAGGGGTTGTAGAAGGTGATTTAGCTGCCATAGAAGCATACAAGTCATCAGGAGGAGACATTGCACGTCAGCTCACCGCAGACGAAGTACGCTTGCTGAACCGTCCTTCTGCCTTTGATGTTGGCTACACTCTTGTACACTTGGCTATTCGTTTTCAGAGGCAGGATATGCTAGCAATATTGCTTACAGAGGTAGGTTTGGCATTTTGGTTAAATGTTCTTTTATATTAAGGAAATCTATTCTTTAATGAAAAAAGTTTTCTTTTTTGATTTTATAATGTTTCTCTGAGCAGCTTTAAAATGTTTTGAATTCTTTTACGTCCTTTAAAAAATAACATTAAACTTAAGAGACTTAACTTAAGAGTATATGCTTTCAGATATTTGAATAGTCACAACAATGTTTGATTCATCATGTTTGGTTCAAACAAACCTGGAGTGTATCTGTCATTCTTTAGTCATTCAATTAACAGATATTTACTGCGTATTTACTGTGTACCATGCACTGGGCTGAGAAGGGATAATTGTAAAGATGTTGGCTCTTTCTTCATTGAATCTCCAGCAAAGTAGAGAAATGAACTGGTAGTTCTGTGCAGCCTGTGCCCTGGTAGATGTAAATGCCAAGCACTATGCCAGTGCTTGAAGAGTTTTGAGGTGTCATGTCGTCTTTCTTACAGCAGGTAATGTTTTTGCTGCAGTTTGAAGGGGAAGAGTTAGGAGTTAGCCACATGAAGTGGATGAGGGAGAGAAGGGAAGTTGAGGAAAGCATTTTTACAGGGCGCAGAGATGGTGGAATTTGTGGTGAATCCAGGGACTTGCAGGTAAATAAGCATGGCTGAGATGGTGATTGGGAATGGAGAGAAGGGAAGTCTGAAAGATAAGCAGGGGTTGGATTATGAAGGATCTTCTGTGTCAAGGAATTTGAAGATTATCCCTAGGGCCCTGGATGGTGTTAGGTACAGGCTCACGGGAGTGAGCAGAGCAGATTGTGTTTTGGCTGCTGTACACTGGAGAGGGGCGAGCCTGATTAGGAGGGGGTTGCAGAGGTGCTGGCAAGAACTTCTCTCAGAAGGGCAGAAGGGTAGCCACAGAAGAGTACCCAGAAGGGTAGCCTTAGAAATGGGAAGAGGGTTAGAGGGTTGGAGAAACTGAGACAGGCCCTCAGTCTGAAGAAGTAGACTGACTGACTGGATATGGGAAGATATAGAGTGGACCTAAGTTGATTCTTCCATTTCTGGCTTACATAACTAGGTACATGCTACAAATGATTGAGAGAGATTGCCTATGAATTATTCAGGATGTGACTACATTATCCAGGTTTTTTTTTTTTTTTTTAAAGCCAGAGTCTCACTCTCTTGCCCAGGCTGGAGTGTAGTGGCACGATCTTGGCTTACTGCAACCTCTGCCTCCTGGAGTCAAGCAATTCTCCTGTGTCAGCCTCCCGAGTAACTGGGATTGTAGGCGCATGCCATCACGCCTGGCTAGTTTGGTATTTTTAGAAAGATGGGGGTTTCACCATGTTGGCCAGACTGGTCTCGAACTCGTAACCTCAAGAGATCTGCCTGCCTTGGCCTCCCAAAGTGCTGGGATTATAGGCATGAGCCACCACGTCTGGCCAAGGTAACATTTTTTAATGGTAAGAGAAATAGAGTAAAAGTGCAGAGAGTCATATTAATTGTGGATTCAAATTTTGTCAGTATATATCTTTTCGTATATACTTTTGCATATTTGTTTATTCAAATTTGCCAATATTTGGGAACCACTACAGGGCACTGTATGGGGATTAAAATATTTGAAGGTTAGATGGAAACGTGATTGTAGTATTGTGTCCAGTTTCTTAAGATTCCAGTGAAGCTGGGGTGGGGGTCTTGAGAAACTGAAGGCCATGATGAAAACAAAAGGGCAGGCTTATTGAGTATAAATAAGGGAGAAGGGAACTTTTCAGATAGAGGGATCCAGGTTTTAGAATGTGAGATAGAAGAATTAGAGTTTTTCTAGTGTTGAAGGCCTGGCTGCATTTGTGTTGTGCTGCCTAGTCGTGTTGTCTGTTGTATATTGGAAGGGCCATCAATGTGGAGTTGTAGTTGCTGGTGGTGACAGGAGCCAGCATTAAGAAGACAGTTGTAAACTAGGGTGAAAGTCTTTAGGGGCTCCCCTGAGGTAGGTAGAAGATTATTACAAGGTTTTAGAGGGGCCATCATGAGTCGTTGAGCTCCTGAGACAGTCTGAGGACTAACAGTGGGATGATGATAGAACATCAGTATATTTATTGCAGTATCACAGATTATCTGGAAACTCAGCAGCTAAGACAACAAGTGTATGTTATCTCACAGAGTTCGTGAGGGTTAGAATCCAGGAGCTACTTAGCTGAATAGTTTTGACTCACGATGTCATGAGGTTGCAGTCAAGTGGTCCAGGGCTGTAGTTGTCAAAAGACTCAACTGGGGCTAGAGTATCTGTTCCTAAGCCCACTCAGGTGGCTTTTGGCCGGAGGCTTCAGTTCCGTGCCATGCAGGCCTGTCTACAGGGATGCTCATGATACAGCAGCTGGTTTCACCCCCAGCAAGTGATCCAAGAGAGGCACAGAGTACAAGAGAGTGATCCAGTGTCTTTGAAACCTGCAGTGTCTTTTATAAATGGGTTTAGGAAGCAATATACCATTACTTTTGCTGTATTCTGTGGGACATGTGGAACAACCCCGGAACAGTGTGGGAGAGGTGGAGGGGGTTTGTTCCAGGCAAAGAGCAAAATTGGTCATGGATTCAGTCTCCATGGAATAAATACTCCAAAGGACAGAATTAAAGGGGCCAGTAGGGAGACTGGAAGTGGGGGAGCCTGGACTAAGTCTAGAGTAAGGGGGTGTGTTGCAGAGAATGCTCAGCCAAATTCTTTTGGAATGAGAACAGGAGAACATTAGAGTTGGGGCTATGTATGTGGGGCAGGAGTTTTCATCCGATTCTGTGTCATGGACCCTGTTGGTAGTCTCATGAAGCTTAAGGACTCCTTCTCAAAATACTGTTTTTAAATAAAATAAGAAGTAAATGAGATTACAAAGGAAATCAGTTGTATTGAAATAATAGCTACCAAAATACTAAACTAAATTTGTGATATATAAGAAAATACATTTTAATATTGGTAAAAAGGTGGGGAAAATGGATTTAACTTGAATTAAAACCAAATTCCCATTAAAGTTCATGGACCATTCCCAAGATCATGGACCCTAAGTTAAGAACTCCTAGCCTATGGAAACGGTTGAGAACCATAAAGTTGAAGAGGTCAGAAGGTGAGTGGCAGGCTTCAGGGGCACATCCTACTTAAGGATGGTGGCGGAAGGGGTTGTTTGGGGGGCTAGGTTTCTTTTAGAATGTTTGTGGTAGTCAGGGTCCAGTCCAGGTGGTTTTTGGAAAGGGCCTGAGAGCTAGCTGATTGGAATAAGCTATTTTTGAATTTACTTTGGGGGAGCCGTTTTAGCTATGTTGCTTGAGAAATAGTCAATTATATTCTGAAAATATTTAATATTTGGTTTTCCATGTTTGAGTGTTGATGAATGGTTGGGCTCTTGGATTTAAGATGTAGTGAGAATTTTCATGGTTAATGGTAATCTTGGTGAATAAAGTCTAGCAGAACTGAATTTCCATGTAGGAGTTTTTTAATTTTTAATTTTTTTCTTTTAAGACAGGCTTTCTCTCTGTTGGCCAGGGGTGTGATCATGGCTCACTGGAGCCTCATCCTCCCTGGCTCAAGTGATCCTCTCACCTTTCAGCCTCCCCAGTAGCTGGGATTACTGCTGCATGCCACCAATGGCTAGCTAATATTTTGGGTTTTTTTGTAGAGGCAGAGTTTCATTATGTTGCCGAGGCAGGTCTTGAATTCCTGAGCTCAAGTGATCCTCCTGCCTTGGCCTCACACAGTGCTGGGATTATAGATGTGAGCCAGCACACCCGGCTGGAGTTTCAGAATAGGGAGTCAGTTGACTGTGTGGGGTATGCGGGGTTTTTGAAACATTATTTCTTTAATAGCAATAACAGTTAGTTGTCTGCATATGTGATGTAGATGACATTATCAGTAAACCTTAGTCTTTGAGAAGAGGAAGGGGCTGGAAGACCTGTTGCGTCAGACCCCACTGTGGCTGGAAGGGCAGGTTGGTGACATCAGGGAACAGGCTCACTGTGGCTCACTCTGGATTTTTTTTTGTCAGAGTCTCTCTCTGTCACCCAGGCTGGAGTGCAGTGGCGCGATCTCAGCTCATTTTAACTTCCTCCTCTCGGGTTCAAGCGATTCTCATGCCTCAGCCTTCCAAGTAACTGAGACTACAGCTAATACTTATAGTAGTAGTTTTAGTAGAGACAAGGTTCCATCGTGTTGGCCAGGCTGGTCTCGAACTGCTGAACTGAACCAATCCACCCACCTCAGCCTCCCAGAGTTGTTGGGATCATAGGCGTGAGCCATTGTGCCTGGTCTCGAATTCCGTTTGTTACTGGCAGATGCTCAACTGTGATTTTAGAATTCTGTGTTTGTATTTTTATTTAGCTCCACAAATTAGATATGACTGAAATGTAAAGTTAAATTAAATCTTTGCAACATTTGTTGCTATTTAGCATTTTAAAAAGAAGAAAAAAATGACGAAGAAAGTTTTAGCCTTCCTTTTTTGTTGTTGTTGTTTTCTTGCTTAGAGGACTGTGCAGTAGTGCTCCCATCTCACTCCTGTCAGGCTGAGCTTCAGAGGTTGGCAGTCTGTGTTTAAACTTGGAGATGCCAAATGCTTTTTTAAAAACTCAATGGAGAGGAAGAAAGGGGGCTTGAGGTCAGTGGGAACTAACCCTTTAAATACTGTGCTTTTTTTGAGTCCAAGTTAGGGTACTTGAATCTTGTGGGAGAAGAGTGCAGTTTTCCCTTTCTCTATCAGCTGTGATTCTCTGCTTCTAAAGAATGTTTTTATTGGGTGCACGATGGTTAGTCTGCTTAGGTTTTCTGTCCTGATATGTCTATGAGCAACACCCTTTTCCATAAATTTGTATTTCCTTGTGATAAATTATTAAATAGAGTTACTGAATCAGAGGATAAAACATTTTTATGACTGTTTCTGAAATATTATACTGGTGTATACTTTCATTGGTAAGGAAATAATACCCAGTGTATTTTAAGATTAAAGAAAACCTTGAGTTACTGGAAAGTTTTGCTGATTTCTTTTAAATACTGTTGTTTTCTGCTTCCATTTGTGGTACATGAGGTGAGAGGAAAGTTTCTTTTGTATTTAAGGTGTCTCAACAAGCAGCAAAGTGTATTCCAGCAATGGTGTGTCCTGAACTGACAGAACAAATCCGGAGAGAGATAGCTGCCTCTCTTCATCAGAGAAAGGGGGATTTTGCTTGCTATTTTCTGACTGACCTTGTAACATTTACATTGCCAGCAGGTAACTGCAAAATCTAATGTAAAAAGACTTTTTCATTTTATTATAGTTATATTTGTGTATATAGGTGAAAAATGTTTTTGTTAGAAAGCACATAACATAGCTACTACACGTGCATCTTAAATTACTTGACTGTCTTATTTATGCTGGAAGTGAGCATGCGGAGGGCTACTTGTTAGTAAATGCTTTTGCTATCTGAGAGGAAGTAGTGGACCTCAGATTATTTTTTAAAAATCTGTTTTACTCTTTTATTTTTCTCTTTGGTTTTATTTTAGAATATCCTTTAAGAAAAACTCCTTTGAAAAATTTTCCCTTTTTCATTCTGGTATGTTATTTTGAAATTAGATAGCTATATTGGTTACCTGGTATTAAGAGATGGGATTAGAACATGAGCTTTTGATGGGTAGAGTCAGAGTGTTTGAACACATGGCATTCTCTTGAATGTATCATTCCTTTTTTACTCATTTTATTTATTTCTACTGTGTTTGTGAAGCAACTTTTCATTTTTCAATTCATTGACAGTTGAAAATGTCCTCCAGAATGTTTTTTGTCAGTTGGCATCGAATAAATACAACAAACACCCAAAGTTTCTAAAATCTTTAATCTGAGATCTCTTTGTTTTGTTGCTGTTATTTTTTTTTTTTTAAATTGAAACGGGGTCTTGCTCTGTTGCCTAAGCTGGAGTGCAGTGGCATGATCATAGCTCACTGCAGCCTTCAACTTCTGGGCTGAAGTGATCCTCCTGCCTTAGCCTCCTGAGTAGCTAGGACCATATGTAGGCTCATGCCACCCACCCCTGGCTGATTTTTAATTGTTTTGTAGAGATGGAGTGTTGCTTGGGCTAGATCTGAGTGTTTTTAATTTTTATATTCAGACAAACAGGAACGTTTACGAATTGGAGGAGATAGTAATTAAGTTTTCTGAAATTGGAGGAAGTTTCATTTGAAATGCACTCATTCTGTGCATTTTCTGTGTATTTAAGCTTACCCCAGAATGATTAGATTTTTTAAAATTTATTTTTTATTTTTATTTTTTGAGACAGGGTCTCACTCTGTCATCCAGGCTGGAGTGCGGTGGCAAGATCATGGCTCATTGCAGCCTTGGCCTCCCCAGGCTCAAACAGTTCTCTCACCATAGCCTCCTGAGTAGCTGGGACTACAGGTGTCTACTGCCTCGTCTGATTAATTTTTGTATATTTTTTGTATAGAGACAGGGTTTTGCCATGTTGCCCAGGCTGGGCTCAGAATCTTGAGTTCAAGCAGTCTGCTGGCCTCAGCCTCCCAAAGTGCTGGTATTATAGGCGTGAGCCACTGCACCCGGCCCAGAAAAGAAATATTTTACCTCACACATGTTATACTTGTATATTAAGAAAAAGCTATCTGATAACCTTCAACGGAAAGGGAGTTATTTTAGAGACAGTTACTAGTAGATAATTAATAAGTGTAATTAAGTATAAGTTAAGTTATGAAACAAAAGATCTTTTAAGTTTGTTTTTTCTTTGTAGATATAGAAGATTTGCCCCCAACTGTCCAAGAAAAATTATTTGATGAGGTGCTTGATAGAGACGTTCAAAAAGGTAAGCATGGAATTAATGAGTATAATTTACCTTTCATCTGATCAGGTAAGTTTTGTTTAGTAAAGCATGGTGTAGTTTGGTGTATAATCAACTTGCTTTATTTTTATTTTAAATTAAAGATGTAAAGTCCTGAAGTTCAGTGTTACATTGTATGGTTCACTGTCATAGAGTGAACAAATAAAGATACAAAAATTTTAAAACCTTGGTTCTCTGCTTCCTGTTCCAGAATGTGTATGTTTCTATATTAAACACTTTTTAGAAAATAAAACTAAAGAATTTAAAAGTTGATTAAATTATTCTAGAGACAGAAGATGTTTCAAGTACTCAGAAGTTTATATTTCGATTGGTCAATTTTATTTAGGTGTTTATTGGTAAATTACATATAAACCATTTTATATCTAGAAAATAGGTTCTTTTTCCCCATGAATATTCTCTAATGACATAGGTATGGAAATGAACATGTATTTAAATCCATCGTACAGAATTAGAAGAAGAGTCTCCGATTATTAATTGGTCCTTGGAATTGGCTACACGTTTGGACAGTCGATTATATGCACTTTGGAACCGGACTGCAGGAGACTGCCTACTTGATTCAGTACTACAAGCTACCTGGGGCATCTATGACAAGGACTCGGTGCTTCGGAAAGCCCTGCATGACAGCCTGCATGACTGTTCACATTGGTGAGCTGGCATTCTGCCCCGTTTCAACCCAGGAGTGCATTTGCTGGATCATTTCCTTGTAGTGGTGGAGTACTTTTTATATGTCAGTTATATTTTCTATGGAAACTAGAGAAAAAAACAGTTCGTTTTGGACATTAAAATACTTTGAACATGTCCATGGTTTTTGTTTTTGTTTTTCCCCCAAGAAACGAGATAAAAGCAAGAATAAATGGTTTTTATACTTTTTTTTGCTAAATTTTAAAATAGAAACATTTGAAGCTTTAAAATGCAAGCATTTATTGTTTCTATAAAACAGAAGCAGTATATTTGAATATTTCAAATGCAGCATTTCAAGTTATATAGTAGCCTTAAATATTGATAAGGCCTTTGCTCATCTTTTTAGGGATTGATTGATTGATCAATCCATCGATGGAAGCAGGGTCTGGCTCAGTTGCTGGGCTGGAGTGCAGTGGTGCAGTCTTGGCTCACTGCATCCTCCACCTCCTGGGCTCAAGCCATCCTTCCATCTCAGCCTCCTGAGTAGCTAGAACTACAGGTGCTCATCACCATGCCCGGCTGTTTTATGTATTTTTGGTAGAGATGGGGTTTTGCCATGTTTCCCAGGGTGGCTTTGATAATCCTGATCTCAAGCGATCCACCTGCCTGAGGCTCCCAAAGTGCTGGGATGACAGACCTGTGCTGCCGCACCCAACCTTATTTAACATTTGTGTTCACCTAAGAGGTTATCTTGACATTGTGTTACAAGTTTTTTTTCCTTCCTGAGGGAATCTTAAGATCACATTCTTTATTTTGCAAATTTTCAAACCCATGGAATAATTTTTTAAAAATTCAGTGCAACAGATCCTGGTGTTTTCTTCATTCAGTTGAGCAGTTGTTAACATTTTGTCACACCTGCTGCATATCTCCATACAGAAAGACTCTTGGGTCAGTTCGTTGTAGACATCATGATGCTTTACCCTTCAAAATATTAACATACATCTTTCCAGAACAAGAATATTCTCCTACTCACCCACATCCCCATTCCTACATCTAAGTAATTCAACATTGATTCTGTTATCTAACAGTTCATAATCACATTTCTCCAATTGTCTCAAAGTGTTCTTTATATATATATATTTTAACAGCATGCAGTCACTGGAAAAATAATTGTTTTTGTGAATGAATAGTTCAGATCTTTACATTTATTTGACTTATGTGGTATTTTCTTGGTTCTTTGAACATTATCTCATTTAGTTATTACAGGCATGAGCCACCGTGTCCGGCCTATAAGTTACTTTCTTGAGAGCTAAATTGTAGATCAAAGCATAATGCAGTATGGCTGGGGTGTGTGGCTCATGCCTGCAATCCCATTGCTTTGGGAGGCCGAGGCAGGCAGGCCAGGAGTTCAAGAGCAGCCCGGCCAACTTGTTGAAACCCTGTCTACTAAAAATACAAAAATTAGCCAGGTGTGGTGGTGCATGCCTGTAATCCCAGCTATTCGGGAAGCTGAGGCACGAGAATTGCTTAAATCCAGGAGGAAGAGGAGGTTGCAGCGAGCCAAGATCATGTCACAGCACTCCAGCCTGGGTGACAAAGAGTGAGACTGTCTTGGGGAGGGGGTGGAGGGGGGAAAGCATAAGGTAATAGAGTAACAATTTGTGGGCACATTAGAGAAATAAAATAGCTTCCTGGATGACCTGACTGGATGTATATTAAAGCTAAAGAATGAATGTATCACTCAGGTAGTTTTAGTCAATTAGTAATTGTCCTGGAGAGAGGACGTTTTTGTGCCTCTTAGTGGAGATGGCTGTATGGTAGTATGAAGTGGGTTCATCGGGCTAGGTAAGCCTGATTCTGGTCAGTGCTCTGCCTGTCTGGCCCTCTTGATCAGATCCCATGGTCAACAAGCAGCTTCCTGCTCCTGATTTTCTTGACCACTGCTATGGACCTGTCTGTGTCAAGAGGATGAGCCTGGTTTGGTTTCTAAGACAGTGGGTTCTTGGCATTGTGGTTTTACAGGTCTGCCTTGTAGTTTGGTTAATGTGACTCTGCCCTGTAAGCCAGGTTTGAACTGTGGTAAATCTACCACTTTGCAGGTCCCCTCTAAAAAGGCAGCCAGTAATCTTTGGTGGTAATTTCCTATTTTTTTTTTTTTTTAAGACAGAGTCTTACTCTGTTGCCCAGGCTGGAGTGCAGTGGCATGATCTCGGCTCACTGCAACCTCCGCCTCCGGGGTTCGAGCAATTCTCGTGCCTCAGCTTCCTGAGTAGCTGGGATTACAAGCAGCGCCACCATACCCAGCTAATTTTTTGTATTTTTAGTAGAGATGGGGTTTCACCATGTTGCCCAGGCTGGTCTCGAACTCCTGAGTTCAGGCAGTCCGCCTGCCTCGACCTCCCAAAGTGCTAGGATTACAGGTGTGAGCCACTACGCCTGGCCTTTTCTTTGGTGGTAATTTCCTGATCTGTTGAAAGGCCAAAAGTACATTGTGGATTTTAGAAGTGGTGTCTTTTTTTTAGTGGTGAGTGCTTTTGTTGTTGTTTTGTTTTTTTGAGAAAGAGTCTTGCTCTGTCACCCAGGCTGGAGTGCAGGGTTACGATCTTGGCTCACTGCATCCTTTGCTTCCTTGGGCTCAGGTGATCCTCCCACCTCAGTCTCCTATGAGTAGCTGGGACTATAGGAGTGTGCCACCACATATGGCTCATTTTAAAATGTTTCTGTAGAGATGAGGTTCTCACTGTATTGCCCATGCTGGTCTTGAACTCCTGGACTCGAGCGTTTCTTCTGCCTTAGCCTTCCAAAGTGCTGAGATTACAGGCATGAGCTACTGCACCTGGACTTTTTTTTTTTTTTAAACAAAGACATTTGTGGTGAGTAAGAATTGCTTTGGGGTTTATTCCCACCTGTTCCTCAGAGCTGGCTATGGGTGATCTTGTGAGTCTGAGTTGTCACTAATGCTTGTATCGGGACTGGAATTCTCAGATGGTTGTGAGTCATTTGAGGTCCCAGAAGTCTAGCATAGAGATAGGGAGATTGTGGGCAGATCTCTTGAGCCTAGGAGTTCAAGACAAGCCTTGGCAACATAGCGAGCGAAACCCTGTCTCTACCAAAAAATACAAAATTTAGCCAGGCGTACCTGGTAGTGTGTGCCTGTAGCTCCAGCTACCTAGGAGGCTGAGGTGGAAGGGTCGTTTGAGCCTGGAAGGTTGAGGCTGTGCTGAGCCAAGATCATGCCACTGCACTCCAGCCTAGGTGACAGAGTGAGATTCTGCTAAGAAAAAAAAAAAAAAAGATAATCAAGGGGAGAAATAGAATCTGATAGGCTAGATAGGGAGTGGGTACTAGGGTGAGAAGGAACTAGGCTGTTTGTTTACAGCCACTGGCAAGAGTTGTTGCAGCAGATCTTTTAGTCCATAGTCCTGACTCTTAAAAGATGCTTCAGGAGTGAGCACCTAGGGCTGGCATATGGACAGGTGTCCCAGAACAGCATGGTTTGGCGTCACCTCCTCCAGTCCCTGCCACTGGGGAGCTTTGCCCGATGGTTTACAGTTCAGGCATAGGAAGCTGCATTGATTACAGTGATCACACAGACATCCTTACAGTACTGGGGTGGGTTGGGATGAAAATTATCTAGTGGTTAGATAGTAAGTGTTGTTGCCATGGATTCGAGAGGTCAAATATACTAGCCTTAAGGAATAACCCTTACATAGTTCTTGTGTTGAGTTGCATCAGGTTTGTCCACTGGGCTTGTCATGTGGCCAGTAGAGAGTAGAGTGAGAGTGAGTAGGCATGGGTTTTCTAGGCCAGGAGGGGAGGAGCCAGCATATAGCTTGTGTAGTCTCCTTTTTAAGATGCTCTTTGCTGAGGTGCCGTTTGCAAAACTTAATTGAAATCAGCTGGAATGAGGTGTTTTCTTATATAAGATACATAGTAAGAACTGAGAAAGCAATTTTCTTTTATTTGAACCCCTCCACCCATCACTTCAAGATAGGCTATTTGTGTTTGTAGCTAGCTGTGCTGTTCTCTTGGATACTGCTGATTCTAGCCGACTCAGGTTCTCAAGTCTGAATATATTGTATTTGCTTTTTATTGACATGCCAACCCGATTTCCCAAGGGGCAGGTGGAGGCATTTAATGTAAATTGGGGGAAAAAAATCAGTATAAGTCTATAAGTCTTTCAGAATTATTCCTTTTTTCTTTTTGGAGGCAGGGTCTTGCTCTGTTGCCTAGACTGGAATGCAGTGGTATGATCTTGGCTCATTGCAACCTACACCTCGTGGTTCAAGCAATTCTCCCACCTCAGCCTCCCAAGTAACTGGGACTACAGGCACATACCACCATGCCCAGCTAATTTTTTTTTTTTTTTTTTTTTGTGGTATGTTGTGTAGAGACAGGGTTTCGCTATGTTGCCCAGGCTTGTCTCAGACTCCCACCTCGGCCTCCTAAAGTGATTGTTTTTGTTATTACGGAGAATTGTCAGCCGGGCCTGATGGCTCAGGCCTATACCAGCACTTTGGGAAGCTGAGGCTAGAGGATTGCTTGAAATCAGGAGTTCAAGACCAGCCTGGGCAACATAATGAGACCCTGTCTGAAAACAAAGAAAAACACAATGAGATACTACTTCACATGCACAGAAATAGCCATAACCAGAAAGACAGATAATAACAGTGTTGTTGAGAATTTGAGGAAATTGGAATCTTCATACATTGCTGATGGCAACGAGAAATGTTCTAGGTCTTGAACTCCTGGGCTCAGGTGATCTTCTAGCCTCAGCCTCCCAATTAGCTGGGATTGCAGGCACATGGGCTGATTGTGGATTGTGGTTTTGATTTGCATTTCCCTATTTAAGTGATGATATTGAGCCATCTTTTCATGTTCTTACTGCTCATTCATGTATCTTCTTTGGTTTAGTACTTTTCACGTCTTTTGCTCATTTTTAAATGGGTTGTCTTAATATTGATTTGCAGGTGTTGTTTGTATCAGATCCCTCATTGGATATCTGCTTTGCAGATATTTTTCTCTATTCTGTGGCTTGTCTTTTCACTTCATTAGCAGTGTCTTTTGAAATCAGGAGTCTTTAATTTGATCAGGTTCAGTTTATCAATGTTTTTCTGTTATTGCTCATGCTTTTGCTGTTGTATCTGAAGAGATTTTTGTCTAGCCCAAGGTCATAAAGATTTACTCCTGTGGTTTCATATAAGAATTTTATAGTTTTAACTTCTACGTTTAGGTCATTTTTGTTTTACATTTTGAGGTCATTTTTGTTGAAAGTGTGAGGTGTCCTAAATTCACCTCTTTGCATGTGGATACCCAGTTGTTTCAGTACCTTTAATTGAAAAAACCCTTTCTACATTCTATTGCCTTGGCGATTTTGTCGGAAATTATTTGACTATACAAGTAAAGGTTTGTTTCTGGATTCTTACTAGTAATTTTTCTGTTGATCTGTTTTTCCATTGGGCTATCCTCATGTCAGTACCAGACTGTCTGGATGTTCATATCATTTTAATAAATTTTGAAATCAGGAGTGTAAGTCATCTGACTTTGTATTTCTTTTTCAACATTGTTTTGACCATTTTGAGTCCTTTGGATTTCCATACAAATTTTAGGATCCAGCTTATCAATTTTTGTAAAAAAGACAGCTGGGATTATGATTGGGATTGCATTTAATCTGTAGATGAGTTGGGGTGATGGTGGTATTGCCAGCTTGACAATATTGAGCCTTCCAGTCCATGAACGTGGAATTGAGTTTTGAATGTTAAACCAAACTGGTATTCCTGTACCATCCGGTCACATGCTGCTGGATTTGGTTTGTTTGGCTGTTCTTATGGAGACCCTGGTAGTTTCAGAGTTTAGGTCTTGGGGTGGTGAGGATGAATATTTTAACATGTTTAGTTTTAAAGTATATTTTATTGAACTCCCTTCTTCAGTGGTCTTTGTAGAGTTTTGAGTGCAATCACCATTGAATTTCTGGCTGACTTAGCTGTCTTACTTACAAACTGATTTTAGGCATTAACCAAGAAATTTCTAACTGCCTGCAACTTTCAGTAGTAACAATTTCTGTGTTTGATATTTCTCCTTGAACTTTTCAAAACATTGTATTTCATCACTGTTGCCAAAATTTTCAGACACATTTCTGTATATCTTAGCTATTATAAAAGAAGAATATATATATTTTAATTTTAAAACATTTGGAATTATAATTAAACATCCTCCGTTACCTGGAGTATGAAAAATGTTTTAAACTGAGTTTTTACTCTGGAATGTTATATTTTAATTTCTTTAGAAAATATATTAATTTACTTTCTGAGAAGCCCTTCATTAAATTACTGTAAAGTTACTTGTGACACCAACCCATTTAACTTTTTTTTTCTTTTTTTAAGTATAGACGGGGTCTCACCATGTTGGCCAGGTTGTTTTGAATTCTGGACCTCAGGCAATCCTCCTCCTTCAGCTTCCCAAAGTGCTAGAATTACAGGTGTGAGCTACCACACCTGTTCATGTTTACCTTTAATATGCTGAAACTTTAACAACAGGAACAGATTTGTCTTTGGTTTCTTTTACCTAGAATTCAGATGTATAGAAGATAAATGTGATGTTATAAACAGATTAAATGTCTGTCTTCATTTTAGAGGTCTTAGTTGGCTTGTTTTATAAGACAGTGAACCATAATTTTGAGCATAATTATTTCAGAATTGTTATATCTAATAGACAAAGAATCGATGTTGTTTTCAGTAATTCAGTGTTAAGCATAAAGGAATGTTTTCTGTCATTGCAGTGGGTTTCTTTTTGGTTGCTTTTGAATTATTAGGTGATCATCAGAGAGAAATTATTTATGGAAAGAAATCTCAGGGAGATGATCTTGATACTATGAACACACGGAATATTTCCCATCTGTTGTTTATACAAGTGATCAAGTAGGTGGTGTACTATACATTGATAGAGAAATGTAGTGTCTTTGTATCCAACATTTCAGATGACTTTTTTTTTTTTTTGTAAACTAATTGTAGACAGTCGAAAATAACCAGTCTCATAATTAGCGTTTGAAGTTTGAAAATTTGGTTGTTCGTAAATCAAATTCTGGCTAAAGATGTTAAAGGATGTTACAAGGTATCTGCTAGCGATTGAGGGAGGCATTTTTCATTTGAAAAATACATTACCAACCAGGCAAAATAAAATTATTGTTTCACAAACTGCTTAAAGACTGCGTTAAAGAAAAATGATCAGAACTGTAAATGTTTTATTTATAGAAGGCTTATTTATTTATTTTTTTTACTATCCTGCTTTTTCAGGTTTTACACACGCTGGAAAGATTGGGAATCATGGTATTCTCAGAGCTTTGGTTTACATTTTTCCTTGAGAGAAGAACAGTGGCAAGAAGACTGGGCATTTATACTCTCTCTTGCTAGTCAGGTGAGGATGCTTCAGGTCTCGTTGCTTCTATGAGAAAAGTGAGCGTGTAGTCTAAATTGATTTATTTGAGCAAACCCTTTTGGGGGCAATGTGGTCAAAGAAAAGAATGCTTGACTTGATATCAGTCAACCTGGGTTCTAGTGATGACTGCTATATATCAAATAAATAGCATAGTAAGTATAGATGACCATAGCAAGTCCTCATGCAGAACAGGGGAGAGAGTAATATGTGTTGTTATATTGAATGATTAAAAAACATCAAAAAGTGAAAGCTGTGCTGTGACGGTTACATACACTAGATCGTCTTAGGATGGCTCTCCATTCCTGTAGCGTAGGCTTGATGCCTATGGTACCTATCCAGGTGAGCTCTGTTCTGTCTCTGGGGACACTTACTCAAGATCACTGAACTGGTATAGGTAGGTACTTGCATTGCTGTTGCTGATCTCTTAGGCCCTGAGGATCCAGTTGTCAATCTTTATAATGCTCCCTGTGGTGAGGAAATACCTGTGTCATACAGGCAAAGGGAAAGGGTAGTTTAGCTTACTCTGAACTAATTACCATCAATAGGAATGATTTCTGATTAATGTGGGAATGAATTTTTCCGAGTTTGCTAACCCCTTTTTATTAATGAAGGCTTCCTGTAACACGGAACTGTGGAGGGTTGTCCCTTAGACTCTTGGTTTCATGCTTTATGTTATGAAGCACTTCAGTATACCAGACTGTAAAGTACAAATAGATATACAACTGCTCCTTTTTTTTCCCCATAAAGCACCATGGTTCATTTGAACTTAGAGAAGGAGGTACCGCATCTTTGGGTAATCTGGGCAGGATTCATAGTGGTTGATTTACATGAGACATGTATCTCACACCATGCATTGTAGCTCGATGATGGACCCATTTAATATTAGTAGTCACAAGTTAGGTGATACTGCCATTTACATTTGCATGAAACAGGCTCACTTTTTTATTTCAGGAGGACTTTGTTGGAGGTAGTGCTTTGACAGTAACTTAACCAGAATGTGATAATAAAGCATCCTTAGCTATCTGAATTTCTGGTTCTTGAGGTTGGAGAGTTAGTGGTGAGGTTGGGTAGCAAGGGATATTTCAAAATATGTATGCACATCTATATAATTTGTGAGTTTGGGTGGTAAATGATATTTGCATGTAGCCTTTGTAGATTTCTTTTACAGTGTTATTGGATTTATTATTTGAGGAATCAAATGCTGCTTTGACAATTTTTTCTTTCTTAAAAACCAACTGCGATAGTATACTGAAGGGGAGGTAGTATTGTTTTTTACACATCAGTTTTCCAGGAGTGGTAATAAAATGTTTTAAGTTTTTGTTTTGTTTTGTACAGCCTGGAGCAAGCTTGGAGCAGACGCACATTTTTGTACTGGCACATATTCTTAGACGACCAATTATAGTTTATGGAGTAAAATATTACAAGAGTTTCCGGGGAGAAACTTTAGGATATACTCGGTTTCAAGGTAAGCCATCATTCAGGAGCATTTTACAAGTTTCTTGGAACAGAATGGCTCAGGTGTCAGAAAGGAGCAGTGGACAGGGGAATGTGAACAAGGGCAGTGAGGGAGTGGCTCTTTCTTCCTGTAACTGTTGGGATTTTCTTCCCTCCCTTTCCAGGTGTTTATCTGCCTTTGTTGTGGGAACAGAGTTTTTGTTGGAAAAGTCCGATTGCTCTGGGGTATACAAGGGGCCACTTCTCTGCTTTGGTTGCCATGGAAAATGATGGCTATGGCAACCGAGGTGCTGGTGCTAATCTGAATACTGATGATGATGTCACCATCACATTTTTGCCTCTGGTTGACAGTGAAAGGAAGCTACTCCACGTGCACTTCCTTTCTGCTCAGGAGGTAAGCAGTGTCTTTCTCCCATGAACTATTTCCAGTAGTGACCTTGTACCAGAAACAGCGTGAGGTGCCTTTCAGGTGTGGTTTTATCTGCACTGTCACTTAATTTCTGAATGTGATTGTAGTAATTGCTGAAGATACCAGTTATACTTTGAAACTTACCTTTTCAAAACTGCTGTATGGGGGACACATCAAGGAACTTAAGGTGGTGATGGGTTTTAAAAAGTAAAGATGAGGTTTGTGATTTAAATACGGCATTTAGGGAATGAGAAGCAAGTTTTTATCTGAAAGCAGAGTTCCAAGAATTGCAAGGCCAGTGTGGTTTAAGAGGAGTAAGCAACAGGGAAAGAGGGTAGGCGGCAGTGGAGGGAGGGAGGGAGGTCAGAGAGGATAGGGATGGGGTGGAGGCTTTTTAAAGCTTTGGGTTTTACTCTGGATAGTGTGGTAAGCCAATGGCTAGTTTACCCAGAAGAGGAACATTTGGGGCTCTGGTGCAGTGGCAGGAGCTGGAATACCAGGTATTGTAGATGAAGGGGAGTGAAAGGGTAGTACAGACCAGACAGGGGAGGTGGTGAGAACGTACAAAAACAGCGCTCTTGCAGAAAGCCAGTATTCTTAGAAAAGTATTAGTCTTTTATTCAATATGCTAGTAATTATCATAAAACGTTTATAATCACAACATGAAGAAAAATTCATAGACTGTAACTTGTATAATTTCAGCTTGTACATAATTGACTTAAGTAAACTTACCTTGTCATGTGTTTGAAGCTGTGGCTTGCCAGGATCAGTTTATTAGGACATTTGTTTTTTGTTATTTTATCTAACAGATTACATTCTAGTGTGCTTTTCTCTTTAGTTTTTTTCTGAAAAATTTGCCATTGATGTCTTTTTAAATTTAACCAGAGCAAACTGGACTTTAAACACAAAACTTCCAAGAGATCAAAACCATGTGAAAAGTTGATTGCTTTGGCCTTTTCACGAGTTAGCACACCAGCTGGCAGTTTCTATGTCACATTCCTACCAAGTCTCTGATCTGCTGTATGATTTTTCCCTTTGTCTTCATATTCCTCCAAAAGCTAGGTAATGAGGAACAGCAAGAAAAACTGCTCAGGGAGTGGCTGGACTGCTGTGTGACAGAGGGGGGAGTTCTGGTTGCCATGCAGAAGAGCTCTCGGCGGCGAAATCACCCCCTGGTCACTCAGATGGTAGAAAAATGGCTTGACCGCTACCGACAGATCCGGCCGTGTACATCCCTGTCTGATGGAGAGGAAGATGAGGATGATGAAGATGAATGAAAAAAATATCGAACAGCAGAAGACCAAGGCATCAGATCTGTAATGACCCTAAAGTTAGTGTGGTGCTCCAAGCAGAGTCGACATCATGGAATGAACCAAATCTGGCAGGATCTGCTTGGGGAAGTGCTTTCCTGGACCACACACACCTAATGGAGATAATGCCTCTGCTGCGTGATGGGACAGAGAACTTTAGTTGGACTACAGTTTGTAAAAAAAAAAAAAAAACCCTAATTTTATTAAGACAGAACTTTTTTCCTTTCAAATTGTAAATCTGTCTATAAATGTAACGCATGTGGTTGTGTAAGAAATTGTGTAATAGGAAAAGTTGTACCAGCATCTTCATATTATTGAGAAAATTTTTTCAGCATGGGCACTTAGAAAAAGCACATGGCAAATGGCTCTTTGTTCCTTTAAGATATTATTTCAGTAGAACCTGACATTCTACTTTAACCTTAAAAGATCCGTCTAAGTCTCAGAGATCTGGAAACGTTTTGTACAGATTATCCACACCAAAACACAAAAATAACCTTTTATTTTATTAATAATTTAGTTCCTGTTGTGCCCAATCCAATCAAATCTTTTAGGAACAAACTGCAAGAAAAGCTAAGAATGTTTTAGAGTGAACTAAATATAGACATTGCTTACTTGTTTTGAAGAGGGTTTTGGTTTTGGTTATTGTGTCTTAAGTTTTCTGATATGCCCCCTTTCGATATTTAGATATTTATTTGTTGGGAAGGATACCTTAAAATGAGGTTCTTATTTCCAGATTCTGGGCAGTGGTCTGTGAGTAGTTTTTTTCCTGGATGAAAAGGGAGCAAGCCCACTTGCCACTAAATGGATCGTGTGCAGTTTGCTCACTTGGACTCCATCCACAATGTACGACTCCCACATTGCCATGCCATAGGCCTTCGGGTTCTTCCTCTCATCGCCTCTGCTCTAAGCAAGTCTTGTTAGAAGGGCATGGCATGCCTTTGCTTAGGCAGATTGGGAACACCCATTCACTACAGAATAAAGATTTTAAAAATGCAGTAAGGTGGTAAATGCATTCTATGAAGAATTTCTCAGTGTTTAGTCTGAGAATTTTTGCATGTTGGTTAATTGTGGCCATTCTTATTTAAAGTTAAAATTATAATCTTAGGTAGAAAAACTTTTTTATAAGAAGTATTATTTGACCACTTCAGGTATACATTCAATACTGGGTAAAAATTTCAGACCTATCTCAGGGACACAGAAATACTTGGTGTCCTGATAAGCACTTTCTAGACTATTGATGTGGCCAGGAATTTGGAAAGAAGACACACACACACACACACACACGTATTTTTTTTTCCCTTCCCTGTGATGAAAAGGCTGTGAAAACCTTAAAAGTATTTGCTTGTTTTTTAGTTGATAATGAAATGTGTACAACCTCAAATTTGCTGCCAGAATGATACTAAAAGTAGAAAAATACAAAACTGTCATGTCTTTAGTTCCGCCCCCCCCGAAACTCAGTAAAAAGGTGTTCCCAGGATGAGAAGATCATTTTTGCTGCATGCTATATCTTGCAGGAAAAAATGATTTTTGTAGTATGATTCCGTAGAAACGAATCTTTGGTGTAATGTAAATGCTGCTGTTTCAAGTGGTGAATGTGTTCTTAAAAATGGGCTATATTGTTTGCTTTCATTTTGGCCAATAATTAGTTAATCGAGTTTGTAGAAAATGTTAGCATTCTGACTACTTAGCATCTGTAGTAACTTTTCTCTATGTATAGGGATAATTTTTTAGTGGGCAGAGATGCTGTTGTAGTTGCCTGTTAAGCAAAATCTGCCCTCCCAATTGAAGAAGCCAAAGAGAATTGTTAAGAGGGAAAAGCATGTAGCCACTGCAGCCTGCATTGCAGCCCGGGTTGTCCAGAGAGTATATGCTCCGTACTTAGCTTCTACTGTGTGTTGTGGTCTGGTGAGTGTTGTTTCCTCTGCGCGCTCTATTTATTTATTTATTATCAGTGACCCTGACCACATAGTGTGATAGGTGCAGCATTCTTCCCTGTGGGAAAGAATTAAAGATGGTTCCATTTCCTAGACTACAGACAGGAATGGGGCTCTAAATGGTTTTCATAGACTGGCTGTTAAAGGCCAAAATTTTTGGTAAATCAATGCTGTATTATGCTCTTGAACTATTAAACAGCCATAATTATTGTCCCAAGATAGAATCTAGTCCTTTTTCAAAGATGATACATGGCTAGGTGACAGACTCTGATAAATGATTGACTCTGGATAGTAAGTCACGCCTTCGCTCTGTGGACTTGATGGTTCTTTGCATAGAGCAAACAGAGCATGGCATTTTGTTTTGACCTGTTCTTCCTTGGAGTTAAATTCATATACATGTATATAAATTTTGGTTTGGGCAACCAAGATATAATTAAACAAAACCCAGGTGGGCCATGGACTCAGACCTGCCTTATGTTTTTGACTCTTAGGTTCCTCGTGTCCCAGACTTCTTCACGTATGTGAAGGTAAGATACTCTGTGTGCGCTTGGCCTCCTTTCCACGCATATTTCATAGTCTCTTTGAGAGTGGTTACGAAGATGTTAAACTACCTTTTTGTTTCCTGGGGTGATAGGTCAGTAACTATGAGTGCCGTCTCTCTCCATGTGAACTTGTGTGAATGGACACTTTTATGGTAGAGTTGGGATGGGGCCACCACCTTAAAATGAGTGAGCAGACAAGGCCAGGCAAGCCAAAGGCTTTAAGACACCATGAGTTTTTTGTTTTGTTTTAATGGGAAGGGAAGTATAAGGAAGAGCTCAGAGGGAGTTTGATACCTGGAATTGTTGGACTTAATTGACACTTAGCAGACACTTAGTATAAAGGTTTAATTCTATTTAAAAAGAAGATCCATTAAATCAACTTCAAGTTCTTAACTCATAGGACTATTTTGCAACACTTCTTTGTAAATATTTTGTTAGGTTATTGGCAAAACAGTTTCAAGGTTCACTTCCCTGCCTTGAACCAGGTCCAGGCCATTTTGCTTCGGGGTAAATTAAAATCAGAACTCTTAAGTTGAACAACTTTTTTTTTTTTTTTTTGAATGTAAGACTTAGCTCTAACCCACCATTACATCTTAAGGATGGCATGACTTGATAATGATGGACTTGTGTGAGGTTTTGATTTTTCAATTAAACTTTGTATCACACGAGGTAATTGTCAGCGTTCTTGAGTCTGGTTATGGAATAGGCAGAACCCTGTAGTAACAAGAGTTGGAAACTGGCTAATTGACAATGCAGTTGCCTTAAACATCTCAAGTAGAGAACTTTTACATTAGTGAGATGTACTTGAATTTCAGAACTTAACAAATTTTAATTACTTTTTATTGAAAACTGCACTGAACGCTAAATGTCCACCTTTACAATAAACAAATACAGTAACGGTAACTCACACTAAAACAAAACATACTTCTGATAGCCATTATTTTTCTGTTTGGGACAATTTTAAAGTTTTTCTTTTGTCACAAAAACAGGAATGTACCTATACAAAGGCTCAAAATAGGCCATCTTTTTAAACAAAAAGGCAATGATTCACAAAAGACTATGAGCAGAACATGGAACTAGCTGATACAAATCTAATAGGATTTGTTAAAATCAGTCACATCTAATACATCTGAAGTGTTCTTGTATAAAATATCACGTGAAGAAAAGAAGACTTTATCAATGTCTAAAAAAGTGGGTTTGTTCATAGACAATCTGACAAGTTACCATAAAAAGTGTTTCCTGAGACATAAGGAAATGCAACATTATTCTTCTTGAACCCTTTTAGCTCAAGACTTTCCACTCAATAAAATAGCAGAGGATCTGAAACTGAGAAAATATATTTGAGTACAAACAGCTTGTGAAACTTAATTTTTTTTTTTTTTTTTTGCATCATCAGAGGGTTTTACTGAACTTACAACCAACTTGCCCGCTCAGTATGCAGTTCAGATGTGAGAGACGCTTCTCTGTACAGGAGCCTGTACTGTCTTCAATCCTATGCGTGCAGGTGTCTACCACAGGCAAACAGTTTTCTCCCCATTTTGTAGTAATGTGATTTTCCTATTAGCAAAAAGAGGTCTCCAGGCCCTGTAGACTTAAGGGACTCAAGTCACAGGATGGGGATTTCCTCTTAATATTTTTTATTTTGTTGTTTGAACTCTTGATGCAACATTGTAGAGCAGGGTGTTCAGGACCTGCTGTGCCCAAGGGACTGATAAAGAAAAAAGCTCTATTTATTCCTTGTGATTTGATGCACAGATGAAAAACTTAACACACAATAACAGAAGTTGGTCGTTAATAAATCACATCCTAGTCTTTCAGCGCTTCCGTAAGCAGACGGACGGCATCTGCAGTTTTCTAGCTCTTGTAGTTTTAACACTGCAACATCAATGATGCATAAGTCCAGAATCAGTTACAAAGACCATCAGATTCTTTTTCTCTCAGTTCATCTATTTTTCACTGTCTCTTGGTCCCAAGTGTATCTGAATGATTACCTTCCGGCATTCTCTGCTATTGCTCGTTGGGGTGCTCTCGATTGTCCCCATGTTTTGTGGGCTGGTTGGGAGAGGGCGCTTGGGAAGGATGTGCCACTGTCGGGAGGTTGTGAGTCACTGGGATGCCTCCAGGGATGATCCCTTCCATGGCTGCAGGAAGTCCTCCTGGAGCCACGCCCACGATGCCTGGCGGATATCTAAGGAACACACAGAAATAGGGCCTAGTAAGTTGAGGGCAGAGTTGCCAAGCTTTTGGCTCTTTTCCTACTTCCAGCACTCTGACAGGCAGTTTTGCCAAGCTGTCCAGGCTGGTCTCAAACTCTTGAGCTCAAGTGATTCCGCCCCCCCCCCCCCCCCATAGGCCTCCCAGAGTCCTGGGAATACAGGCTAGAGACACCACACCTGGCTAACAAATTTTTTTTTTCTTTTTTCTTTTGGAGACAGAGTCTCGCCCTGTTGCCAGGCTAGAGTGCAGTGGCGTGAGCAATCTCAGCTCACTGCAACCTCTGCCTCCTGGGTTAAAGTGATTCTCCTGCCTCAGCCTCCTGAGTAGCTGGGACTACAGGTGCCCGCTACCACACCCGGCTAATTTTTGTATTTTTGTTAGAGATGGGGTTTTACCATGTTGGCCAGGATGGTCTCAATCTCCTGACCTCGTGATCCGCCTGCCTCAGCCTCCCAAAGTGCTGGGATTACAGGCGTGAGCCACTGCGTCCGGCCCTGGCTAACAATTTTTATGGGATAGTTTATCCTCCCTATCCCCAAAGCAAGGAGAAGTCTCAAACACTGGCAAGTTAATTTATAAAAACCAGTCCAATGAAAACACGGGGCCACTAATTTTGTAGCTTTTAGATAACAAGATACTAGCCCATACTAATTATGAATGTGGATATACTCTACTGTTTAAACACACTTTGTACAAAATGGACTCCCAAGTGTTCACCAGTTACTTCTGACTGATAAAATGACTTCCCAACAGAGCACAATGGACTTGTAGGGACTGAATGTTTGTCTCCCTCCATCCCCCTAATTCCAGTTCAAATCCCACACCTCCAAGGTGATGACCTTAAGAGGTAAAGCCCTTGGGAAGTGACTGGGTCAGGAAACGAGTGGGTCATGAATGGGATGAGTGCCCTTACAGAAGGGAGTCTGGTTAGTGCTCTGGCCCTCTCTCTGCCATGAGGATGTGGGAAGAAGCTGATGGTCGGCTGCCTGGCCCTCACCAGCACCTGACCATGAAGGCAGCCTCATCTCAGACTTCCAGCCTCCAGAACTGCAAGACTTTTTTTTTTTTTTTTGAGACAGGAGTCTTGCTCTGTCGCCCGGATCTCAGCTCACTGCAAGCTCCGCCTCCCGGGTTTACGCCATTCTCCTGCCTCAGCCTCCGGAGTAGCTGGGACTACAGGCGCCTGCCACCTCGCCCGGCTAGTTTTTTGTATTTTTAGTCGAGACGGGGTTTCACCGTGTTAGCCAGGATGGTCTCGATCTCCTGACCTCGTGATCCGCCCGTCTTGGCCTCCCAAAGTGCTGGGATTACAGGCTTGAGCCACCGCGCCCGGCAAGACATTTCTTTACAAGCCACCCAATCAATGCTACTCAATTATGGCAGCCAGAACTCACTCAACTTTCTAGGCTGGTTGGTTATATACTCCCATGGCCTCAGATGGGAAGTGGTATGCTTGCTGGCTGTTGGCTGGGGGGCCACCTTCCTCAGAACGCCCAGGCTTGGGCTGGTTTTATATTGCAAGCACGAGGTGCCGTGTGAGGACATACTGCATTCACCACCCACAGAACACAGGGTCCTCGGGCAAAGTGGGACTCAGTGTATTCACACAGACTTAGGAGGCAGGGCATAGTTCCCAAACCCTTTATCATCCGGGTAGAGGAGACGTCTCACTGTGGCAGCCACCGCACCTCCCGTTCCTGGCCTGCCATCCTGTCACCACCAGTCAGAAATCCCCAAGATCTTCAGAAGGACTCTGGTCATGAGGGTCCTTTCCAGTCCCTTCCTCAGTGCACATACACTGTTCTAGGGGGCCTAAGAGCCCTGGCTTACGTGAAGGATAAATACGATGGCGACATGAAGAGGTGGGCCCACAACTTCACCCAATAGGGGGATCTGATGCTGTGATGGGCTTGAAAGTACTTGTGAGGGCCAAAAGGATGGGACTGGAGGAAATGTGAAGACAGCCACGTGACCTGCAAGCACCACATAGCTTCTTCAGTGTCGGAGCCTTCATTACACAAACTAAACGCACCCTGGTCATCACTATGGCTACAGCAGGGGGCGTGTGGCAATGTCTGGAACCATTTTCCATCATCATGAGTGGGAGTGGGAGGTGCTACTGGCATCCGGTGGGTAGAGGCCAGGGTTGTTGCTAAATGTCCTAGAATGCACAGGCCAGGCGAATGAAGAGAATGATCGGCCCCAAATGTATTGCCAAGAGCTAGAAACCCTGGTTTAGAGTATGTAAAAATTTTTCTTAAGATTCAAGGCTGCAACTTTATGCATGAAGGGGCTACTGATTTCCTGGGAATCCAGCAATAATGTGGGGGCGGGGGTGGTAGGGGTGGGAGAAAACCGATTCGTGGATGGGAAATACCACAGAAGAAACCACCTCCCTGTGAGGGCTGCTGTCGTTATCCCACTCTGCATTCCCGAAGACGGCTCGTTTCTGGGCTGACCCAAACTACAGGCATCATTCTTAGCATGTGGACAAGGTCATTATCCCGAGTTGATTGTACCTTCACTGGCCAGAATGCCTTCCGTGGACGTAACATTCAAATTAGAAAACGAACTTGCTCACAGACCTGTGCACTTGAACATCTTATCTATATAAGCCTTTCTCTTTGAGAAGCCTTTTTTTTTTTTTGGTGGTTGGGGGAGCGGGAGGCGGGGTTATCTCACTCTGTGGCCCAGGCTGGAGGGCAGTGGGTGATCTCGGCTCACTGCAATCTCCACCTCCCAGGTTCAAGCAACTCTCCCTCTCAGCCTCCCTGGCAGCTGAGATTACAGGTGTGCGCCACCATGCGTGGCCGAGAAGCCTTTTGGTTCTAAGATGGCTTTAGAATGAGAGGCAGTTCCTAGCACCTGTGGTCAATCACGTGTGACCGAACCCACTCCCTTTTAAAATAGGAGCTTCTGTTCCATGAAATGAGGCATTGGAAGACCTGAGGGGCCAGTGCACACAGTTCCTGCTGAGAAGGCCAATTGCTGTGGCCCTGCTGTAGCATCTGCGGGAGGTAAGCGTCCCACCAAGTTTGGGCTTCTCTCCCTGGCCCCGGGGTGTGGTGCTCACAGGCTGGGATACAGTCAGTTCCTCTTCTCACCTGTATGTGGCACCATTGAGCTCAGGATGAATTGCTTGCTGGTCTATTACTGACCAAGGCGCTGATGTGACAAAGAATTCCTTGTTCACACAGTTTCTTAAGCTTTCTGGGATGCGACCTAGGGTAAGATGATTAAAATATCATATTATTTGTACAAATCACAAGAAGTTTAACATTACGTAAACCTGTAGCTGCTTATGTGGGGAAATAAGCATTTGTAAAAACGTAAAACATCCAAAGGCCCGAGTGCTTGAGCTCTTCAACACTGACCTTCAGCCTGTCTGCCCCGCCCGAACCCCTGAGTTTATGTCTGGGCCTAATGGGAATGGTTCCCTCTCTGAAGTTTAGTTCAGGGCTTACATAAATAAGCAGGGCCCAAGTCATATAAATTTGGTGCTAAAAGTGAATTCTACCTGTGGAGAGCCACCTGTAGCCAGCAGGATGGGAGCCGGCTGGACTGTGGAGCTCAGGCTGCCCTTGGCAGGCCAGAGGCACAGAGGCGCTCACCTGTGATGGCTCGGCGGATCTCCGTGGCAGCTGCCTCCCTCATCTCCAGTGATGCCTGCTCGCTGTACCAGGCAGTGTGCGGAGTGCAGATGAGATTCGGTGCATCTTTCAACGGACCCTGAGCAAAGCTGGAAAAATGTAGAGAAAAGAGTAAGTGGGAAACGCTGCATACTCTCTCTGCCCTCCTCAGCACGAGGGAGCTCTTGGCCATAGATAGCGTGGATACAGGAACATCCGTGATGGTATTTTATGAAGGCTGGGTTGAATGTAATTATCAAAATTCTGTAAGAACTGTAATTGGTAGATCAAAAAGTCCAATTCTATTGAACGCTTGTCCTGCTCTAATCCAGGGCAGAGATGATGCCTGTCTGTCTAAAGACCAGAACCACCGCCACCACCACCAATTTTCTGCCTCTCCTTTCCCGGATGACCTTTGGGAAACTTCCAGTCCGTTTACAATTAGAATACAGCACAATCCTTAGAAAAACAGAGGCTGTAAACGTCATCTCTGCAGTTTCCTGCCCAGGGACCTGTTTGGGAAAAGGGCCTCAAGTTCAAAGTGTGAGGGGCAGGTGTGGAGTTGGGCCCTGTGGGCTCCTGGTAGGCAGCTAGGGCAACACGCACCTAAAGGGCTCCGACTCATGCACGTCGAGGGCTGCCCCTCGTATCCTGCCCTCCTTGAGGGCTTGTGCTAAGGCTTTCTCGTCCACCAGGCCACCACGGGCTGCGTTCACAAGGAATGCTCCCTGCCTCATCTGTGGAAGGAAAGAAAAGCTGGTTACAGGCACACTGGCACGGTGGAAGCCTCGTGTACCAAGGTTTACAGAAGAAAGCTGCAAGCCAGGAGTTTTGTTGGTGTAAGTGGTTTAATGTGTGTGCTGCAGTTTGAGGGAAAGGAGTGGGAAGTTTTGGTGATGGCTGGAAGCCAGGGCCGTTTCTGCTGATCCTGAGAGGAAGCAACACGGTGGAAAGGCTGGACTGTGCCGAGCTGCGGGCCTCTTGGAAGGCTCTGGGAAGCCTGTGAAGCTGGGTCCTGGCTAGCGCCTGTCCGTCTCTGCTTAGCCTGGCTCAGCCGAGGAAGGGGCTTCACCTGACTTGTCTCTGGGGTGTTGCAGGGTCTCTTCCCTGCTCAAGTGTATCCAGAAACCATCTCCCTTGCCCTCCATGTCCCTCTTGTGCCCACAAGCAAGTGCTACCACCTTTCGACAGAAGCTTCCATGGCATCTATTTTCAAATTACCTGCTTTATGGTAAAGTCATTGATGAGGTGGTGGTTATGTTCGTTGAGATTGCAGTGCAAGGAGACGCAGTCGCTCTGATACAGCAAATCCTGCAGGGTGTAGACCCTCTGCACGCCCAGGGACCGCTCGATCCCATCCTGCAAGTAGGGGTCATAAAATATGACGCTGAATCCAAAGGCCTTGGCTCGAACTGCAACCGCCTGCCCCGTGCGACCTGTACAGAAACAGAGCGTGCAGGTGAGTCCCCAGCCTGCGCCCCAGCGCTGCCACCTCCATTGCGTCTGAGCCAAGTCCGGGCTTGCCATCCCTGCTGGTAGCTGCTGCCGGAGAAACCGCGTGCCCAAAGCTTAGGCCTGAGTCGAGCACTGCCCGCGAGGGGCCACCAAGGCCGACGTGGGACAGGTGAGGACCGCAGTGCTTGCTGCTTATATTGGCCACAGCAGGATTTTTGTTAAAAACAAAACAACCCTTCCTTGTTACTGACATTTTCAAACACAATTAGAGTGTTCTGACAAGCCCACATGCCCCTCCCATCACCACCCATGTCCTCCGTCCCCACTCCTGTCCACACTTCTTGTGTGCACTGCAGGCTTCGTAACATGAGCTTTGTGTTTGAAAAACTTGCTCGCAACATAACAGGGAGTGATGTCCTGCCTCTTCATCACTGGGCTCGCTCTTGCAAAGGGTGACATGAACACAATGGCTCCCTGCAGGCCGGCCTGAGTGCAGACTGGCCACGTGCTGCTGTGTTCTGGGCGGGAGGCAGGGCAGGTGACCATCAGGCCTGGACCTGTCCCACTGGTGGGGCCTCGTGCCATCTGCAAGTATGCAGCCTGGGCCTCCCGCCAGCTGTGTCACAGGATGAGGAGGTGTCTCCCACTCCCCAACAGCTGTCATTTCCTAAACCCATGCGGTCCCCTCGATAGCACCTCCAGCTTCCCAGAGCAATTGTCAGCATTTTCAAAACAAAATGGTTAGTGTTGATGCTCGACTGGGTTCTCCTGGAGATCACAGAAAGAATCTTTAAAGCCATGGTTCCAAGGTGCAGGCGGGAGAAAGACAAAGATGCGCATTTCTGAGCAGGCAGCCCGTGTTCCAGGGGTACCTCAATGCTGGATGGCTCCTCCTCCTGCAGCAGCTCCATCTAACTGACGGCCTGGCTAGGACAACTGCCATAGTTAGAACAAAGGTTGAATAAGGCCAGTCTGATCAGGGACAGCTGCAGGGCAACTAGCATAGCAAGGCACGAACCATCACGCCTCCCCTCATCAGTGTCACCCCTTGGAGCAGGCAGTACTGGACGGTGGCAGGGACGGAGTGAGAGATGGCTCTCTGACGCACTGGCAACGTGAGACTGAGGACCCCAGCATGCAACTGCTGTTCCTGCAGCCTCCATCCCCGTTCATGGTGTCTGTGCACGAACATGCATCAGTCAGCGGGGCTCACACACTGCAGATCCAGGGCCTGGAGGGCCTGTGGAACAGCAGCCCAGAGCACCAAGCCCAGATTTCAACCGTGCTGACGGGGGCTGGGTGCTATTTCTTTGTTTTTTTTTTCCCTAAGTTCACAAACCCCTTGAACTTTATCTGAGATTTTCTGACGACCTAATGACTTAATCCTGCTACTGACTTAATCAAAACCCATTCCCTACAGAAGAGACCTACTCCCCCACCACCCCACACCACCTTTTTAAAAGCACAGCTCCCACAGGCTACCTTTCCTTCAGTTTCTGTCCATGCCCCCAGCCCCAGGCTGCCGTCTCTTGGCAGCACCGCCCCACCCGCCTGCTGCACTGAGCCAGCTGGGTCTGGGGGACTCTTGCTCAGTGGAACCCGAGGTCAGCAAAAGCTCTTAGCCCAGGATGGCTGCGGCAGCGACAGTCCTGAAGGCTACAGAGACACCTGGAAAGGGAGCAAGGAGAGACCATGACAGTCCCTGTGCTGGGGACCCAGGGTGGTGGTAGCAGTGGTTAGTGTACAGTTTCGAGAAAACAGGGCGGTGGCTGGGGGCTGAACTGGCCTCCATACACCGAGAGGGTTTTTCAAGTTGAATGACAAGGGCAGAGTCACAGGAACAACCCCGGGAAGAAGTCCCGTAACAGCTGCAGTCAGAAGCCCCTGAAACAAGCACTTCCACAGTGAGGCCCCACCATGCACCCAGGGTACTCATGACTACGTGGCCCCAGGCTCTGCAGCCTGGCCAGAGACCACCGAGGCCCCGAGAGGCTTCAGAGTATACGAAGATGGAGATGGATGAAGCAGCATTTCCGAGCCATGAGGCCCAGTGGGGCCTGGACAGAGGGAGCCTGGTGTTCACACCACCTCTGCCTTTCCAACAAAGTCAAAACATGGTGGGTCCTTTAAAAGATCCCCAGGCTGGGCGCGGTGGCTCAAGCCCGTAATCCCAGCACTTTGGGAGGCCGAGGTGGGTGGATCACGAGGTCAGGAGATCGAGACCATCCTGGCTAACACGGTGAAACCTCATCTCTACTAAAAAAATACAAAAAAAATTAGCCAGGCGTGATGGCAGGCGCCTGTAGTCCCAGCTACTCGGGAGGCTGAGGCAGGAGAATGGCGTGAACCTGGGAGGCGGAGCTTTCAGTGAGCTGAGATCGCGCCACTGCACTATAGCCTGGGTGACAGAGCCAGACTGCCTCAAAAAAAAAAAAAAAAAAGAAAAGATCCCCAGCACCGGGCACTTCAATTCGGACCTCAGGCGAGGCCAGACCCAGGAGATCGTGGCCTGTAGAGGGGACAGAAAGATGTACACTCCCGGGAGCGTCCAGCAACTTCGCTCTCGTTCAAGCAGCACCCCAGGCCCAGAGCAGGGCTTGTGGGGAGAGGAGCATGGGAGCTTCATCCTCGGCGGTGTGCAGCTCCAAGCAGAGGCTGAGCAGCAGCTGGGAGTCTCCCGGAGGCCAGAACATTACTGGCCCCGTGTGCACATGTGCCTTCTTGGGAGTCCCAAAAGGCAGATGCCATGTATCCCACCAAATATCTACTTACAGATTGGGAAACTGAGGCAAAAAGCTCAGGTAATTCCCACAAGGCCACAGAGCTGGTACGTGGTGGTGTTGAGATTCAGTGGCAACGGGCTGAGGTCTCCTGGGTGTGGTGTGGACCCTGATGGTGAGCAGGGTGGGGACCTCCTCGAGCCCCCGTGGAATCAGGCTGCTTACCGCCACCTTCTCCTTGGCACCGGCCCCCCACCACCTTGCTAAAGACCCTCCTGGGGCCTCTCCTCACGTGTCTCCTTTTCCTGGCCCTCTCTCAGGAGAGCTTTCCAAGCCGACAGCCTGACTCTGCCACCCCAACCTGGCATTTGAAGGCCTTCAGGAGTGAGGCCATGCCCATAGTCCAGGTCTCCACTAAACCGCCAACCCCTACTTGAGCCCCAAGCCTGGCTGCTTCTCCACGACACAGCTCCGTACAGCCCCTGCCCTTCACCCCTGCCCAGGGAAATTCAGTGGGCATGGTGCCTTGCCTGCTGCTCCACAGCAGAGAATGCTATCCTGCCAGACACCCCAGACAGCAGCGGACACGCATTCTTCCGGAACCAGCCCAGATCCTGCCTCTGGGGCAAGTTCCCTGATGGGTGTTGACTCTGATCTCCTACCCCATGCGACACAGGGAGGGGGCTGGCCCTGCCTGCCCTGGGGACTCCTCAAGAGCAGGCTGGGGTTGCCTTTCCCGAGGGGTCCCCGCTACGCCAGCCCGCGTCGGAGGGGGCGGGGATGGACGCAGAGGGTGGCACGTACCAAAGCCGATGAGGCCCAGCGTCTCCCCACGGATGCGGGCCGCCCCCGAGGCCACCTCTCGGATCTGTTCCACGCTCTGGACCCGCGTGCCTTCCCGCAGTGCCTGGTACAGCCACGTGTTCCTCCGGTACAGATTGAGGATGTGGCAGACGGTAGAGTCCGCCGTCTCCTCCACGGCTGCAGACGGGATGTTGCACACAGCAATTCCTAAAAGGGACGAGGCCAAGGCCGGAGATGACAAAACCTCAAGATCAGTGGGGAAGCCCCAGGGCTCCCAGCCCGCCCCCCTGACACGGGGTTGTTGGCACGGGGGGAGGCCCATCTTATCATCTAGCAGACGCGGGGCTGGGCACGTGGGGTAGGCCCTCAGGCTCCGATGCTCGGGAGGCTCTAGGCCGAACGTCCGCCCCTCCCTCCCAAGGAGGACTTTTCCTCCAGGACGTGGCTCCCGAACAGCCCAACTCCTATGGCTGATCTCGGGCCTGACTGGCTTCCTCCCGGGCTTGTGCTGAGTCCCAGGAAAGGACCTGGGGTGGCAAGTTAGTGGGCCTAAGACCAGACTCCTCCAAATGGACCCCACTCAGGCTCAAACCCCTCAGGGTCTTCCTCATAGAGCTGGCAGGGGTGACAAAGAATGGCTTTTGGTTTTAAGGTATGCTAACAGTTTGATGCAAAAACCATACGTTTTAAACATACTTGTTCCACCCTCACATGGATGCAAGGGCTGGCCCTGGGACGGAACTGATGACTGAAGCGTGTGTACAGTCATCCTGTACCCTGTGTTCAGCACCCTGCTCCGCTGGGAAGAACTAGACCAGACAGGATGCCCTCCGTGCCCCGTGGAGCAGCCTTCAGGGCCCAGCGTGGTGGCTTGGGGTGAGCCCTCTGGCCCCGTCTGAGCTGCAGAGACCAGGGTCAAGTATCTCCCAGCACGAGGCAACTGTGGCATGGAGAGTTAAGCCAAGTCATAGGCAGAAAGGGCCCCGACATTTACCCTCCACAGCCAGAGGGTGTCTGGGGAAGAATGAATGAATGCCAGATACAACAGGGGTGCAAGGAGGCCGAGGGCCAGGCTGGAAATGGCCCCTCCCTACCACCCAACAGGTGGAGAACCAGACGCCTACTTGCAGCAGAGACCAGAGGGGCCGAGCCAGGGGTGGGGCCCCAGGGGGTGGGCTCAGCAGCCAGCCTGTGGCTGGCTCCCAGTTGAGCTCTCTGAGGAGGGGTGTGGTTATTTGGGCACCATGTCAGCCCAGGTGAAAAGGTTCCCACTGAATCTCAGGTTTGGGACCCCCTAGGAGAGTGCCTCTCCCAACAAGGGTTGCCCAAGGCACCGGGACAGGGCCACCTTTAAGCCAACCCACGATTCCTCTATCTTAAGTCCTGAAGATCGGAGTGGGGACAGCGATCACCAAGGCAGCTTCTTGGGCTCTACTAGACAGGAAACAAGAGCAGTGGGCGCCGCAAACCCACTTTCTAGACAGCTGCGTGGCTGTCTCCCCAAGAGGGCCACCCCTAGGCCTAGAGTCTGGAGAGTGACCCTTCAGCAGGACACACAGCTCAGAGAAGGTGAAGCCGCCGTGAGCAGGTCACCCACCCACCCAATGTGGCCCCTGAGGGCTCCTCCGGGCCACAGACACCTGCCAAGGGAACAGCGTGGTTGACTGTGACTGAGGCCGACCAACTTTCCCACGAGCTGGATGCCAGGAATCTTGCAGGAAACGGGCCTCGTTCATTTGAAATAGCTCAGCAGAGAAGCTGGGGCTTGATCACATGCCATGTTATTATTAGAGTCAGATAGACTGAGGCCGATGCCAGAGGTTGAAGAAAATCTTTGGCGGTTGGGACAATTTGCATTCCTCGGGCAGGCTAAAGCCCAGCAGGGAGGCCCCACAGCAGAATCACCCTCAAGGACATTGGCTCCGTGCTGCCGCTGGGGCTCGGCCATGCCATGCTGCCCGGCGTGAGCAGCAGCAGCTCCTCCTAGAAGATGGGCTGATGCCAGCTGAGAGACCCCGCAAGGCCACCTGTGTAAAGGCCCCCGGGTGGGTGGGGCACAAAAAGGGAGGCTGAGGCGGGACATCCGGTCAGTCTTCTCACAGAACTTGGACATTCAGCTCCTCGGTTCCAGTGCTCACCACAGTGCAGAGTCCCAGGACGGGGAGAGGGTGCAGGAGGAAGAGCTGCAGCCACTGCCTGGGATGGAAGAACCTTCCCACTCCCACTGCTGCGGCGCCTCTGCCAGGAACCTCCATAACCTCACCAGAGGGAGCGTCTTAGCTGTCCTACAACGCTCCGTGGATGCAGCCTCCCTTCTGGATGAGTCAAGCTGATCCTTCGAGTGCCACACGATGGGCGGCTCTGATACTCACAGGCTGGGCCTCCCAGTGTACATGGAGCCCAAAACACGGCACCAGAGAGGCAAGCTGCTTTGCTCTCACGGTCAGTGCCATGGTGCTTTAATCCCTTCAGGACTGCCACTGGCACGGGAACCAGATCAACCAGCTTGCTGGAGGCGGCGAGGGTGGGGAGGGGTGTAGGGCCTCTCGAGGTCTTCCCCTCGTGTCTTCCGTGTCTTCCTGGCTCGTGGGAAGAAGTCCAGGTGAGCAGCTTCCTCAAGCGCTGACTCTCGCCCGTCATTCCAGGGCTGATGGCTCAGAACCTTGCGATCCCAGAAGGCTTCACCAGAGGCCTAGTGTGCTGCCTTGTCCAACATGGAGGGCCCTGTTTTCTGGGCCTGCCAGGGACCCCCTTTCACATCAGGAAGAGGGCCTGCCTGCAGCCACCTGCCGCTCCCAGCCCTCAGCACAAAAGGCCCACTGACCGCATGATGTGGGCAATGCATTCGGAGACAAAGGACGTCTGGACAGAGGCTCATTTTCCGCCTCCAGAGTCTACATTTGAAAAGTGCCCTTCAAAAGGGCCCCACAGATGTCTTCCAAGCGACCTTATCAGATGGGACCAGGATCAGTGAAAATCCACCACTCACAGCCCTTCAACATCTTCCAAAACCGCAGTCCCTGGTCCTGGTCGTCTTCTGTGGTCTCAGAACTCAGGGAACACAACCTCCCATCTCGGCCCTCCTGGCCTTTCTGGCCCCACTGCCTGTGTGCGGCCCTTCTAGAAATGGAGAAATAGGAAGTTCCACAGGCAAGGACCTCCCCCTCTCCCTGGAAAGCAGCTGCTGGTCTGGCCGAGGAAGGTGAGGGTCAGCACCCATGTGGGCCTGGGAGCTGGGAGGCGAGCGGCAGACGTGCTGGAGGAGCGAGAGGTGTGCGGGGAAAAGGATGTGAGAGCCCCTGGCACATGAAGCCGTATTCTTCTCTGCTGTTCAAACTTGGGATTTCAGCTCTACCAAGAGCACAAAGGACATTTGTTTTCAAACAAAAATATCCTTGTTTGTGCCAGGGAAAGATGGAAAATTTTAGTTTATATTAAACACGCTTTTGAAGACTCACATCTTCCGGAGTGTCTCTGTTCCAACGGAGGGGCTCGGAAGGACGCCATGGCTGGTAGCAAGCGAGGGGTGTGGGAACGGCGAGGGGTGGATGTGTGAAGCTGCTGCTTCCAGGACCCTAAGGGGTCTGGATCTCAGTGACCCTCTCTCCTTCCCTGGCCTTTTGCTCTGGGATTTGCCCCTGGGGCAGCCCCACCCCACTGCGTCCCGACCCCTGTGAGTACATGGGCAGCTCCACCACTCACCCGGCTCCCCAGCCCTGCTCCTGACACCAAGACCCACCCAGTGCTTCTGGTACCCGGGTGCTGCCCCGAATGGCAATGAGGGACTCAACTAAGACTCTGACCCCAGGCTAGGGTTGCGGAGAGAAAGCTGGAGCCCATGGGGGTGGCCTCCCTGAAAACGTGGCCGGTGGTGCCCGAGGGCAGGATTCAGATGTATGTTGTGCTCTACTCAGAGACGATCTGACACCCAGCCTGTCCCGGAAGCACCAGGGCCCACTGGGGCCTCAGCTGATGGGAGAGAGGTGGGGAAATAGCGCTCAGGCTATTCCTGGAGCACAGGAAGGGCTGTTCCGAGGCCAGGCTGCTGTCTGGACCACTGTGCCCGGGTTCCGAGTGGTTCTGAAGTATCCCTTAGCAGCCTCATGAATTTGGGGCACCTGAGCACTCATAAGGCAGAGTACAGCTCCCACTCCAAAGTGCAGGGGTAGCATGTTCCAAACACAGAGCAAGCACAGCGCCCACCTGGTCCTCTCCCGAGGACGCTTGATGACAGCGGTCTGCTCCTCGTGCCTCTGCACTCAGCCCTCATGGGCTCACACCGGGCGCTGGGCAGAGGCCCCTCAATACGGCCCCAGCGCCTGTAGCTGGGGGTGCAATGAGCAGCTCTGAAGCCCCCAACTCCGGGATCGCGCCTGTGCCTCTGCTTTTCTTTGGAAGGCTCTGTCATCAGCTGTGTTGGGCAGGGGGTCTACCTTGCTTTGGTGCCAACCTGGGTCAGATGCTGCTAGGGCTGCCTTCCCAGAGCGGGAGGCCAGGTTCCTGTGTGGACAGGGGTCTGGAGCTGTGTACCCAGCTGGGGTAGTTTAGGGGATGCACCCAGCAAGGGTGGTTTAGGGGATGTGGCCGATCGCATTCTCCCCTCTGGAGGTGGCGCTGGGTGTTTCCAGATGGAGCCAGCAGCAGCTCGGTGTTGCCCCGAGGGCAGAGATGCATCACAGCCCAGCAGACCCCACACAGCAGCCAGCAGGGACAATCCTACCTGCGCCATGTGAAGGCAGGACCGGCAAGGTGCTCCACAGCCCGGCCTGCAGGCAGCCACCTTGCTACAGCCAGAAGCGGCTGCTCCATGGTCCCAGTTCCAGCTGCTTCTCCGAGCCCACCCAAGCAGGGTCCAATAGATGTTCGCTATTCTGTGCAGCAAACCCAGCTCCGGACAACTCCAGGCAGCCAGTGCTGCCTCGCACTCACCGAGCTCGCCGGCAGCCTTGATGTCCACGTTGTCGTAGCCACTGCCTATCCGCACGATCACTCTCAGGGCCTTGAATTTTTCCAGGTCCTCCCTGGTGAGGGTGATGGTGTGGTACATCATGGCACCCACGGCTTCATTTAGAACCTGCGTGGGAACAGAGCACAGGGTCGGAGCCCCACCCCGGGCAGCCCACCGGCACCACTTGGCCTGGTCTCCTGGCCCTATTGCCCTTGAACCCGAGGCAGGGGAGTTCAGCAGGGAACAGGGGTTTTGGGGCTGTTGGTGACTCGGGGCGACCTAATGGGGGGATGCTGGGGAGGGCCGGGGAGGAAACTGCCCAAGTGCAGCCCCTGGCCGGGCAGGGTGGGCCCACCTTCTCGTGGATTTCCTGTGTGGACTGCGCGTCACAGAAGGCCACAGTGGCCAGGTCCTTCAGGATGGGCATCTCCACAGTGCAGTCGCGGCCGTCCAGCAGTGCCACCAGGGGGCGGGGGTGCAGGGGGCCGTTCATGATCTGGGGGCGGATACCTGCAAGGAGGGAAGCGATGAGCACAGTGGGTGGGTGGCTGGAGGGGCAGCTCCCCACTCATCACTGCGGGCAGGACTTGGGCAAGCGAGGGCGGCGGAGCAGCGAGGGCCCCACCTCCACCTGCATCACCTCCCGGCGAGCCACTGTCACGAAGAGCGGCCCCCATTCCCACTTCCGATCCACTTGCGGCTCTGGTTGGAGATGCACACGGCTGCTTCCCTGCCAGCAGACCATAGTCCCAAGAGCCTCAGGACCATGGGGCCCCGAGGCCAGCACAGGATGGTCCAGCACAAGATGGGCCCCACGCCGCGTGCCTCCCCGCCTGCACCGGCACCAGCTGCCCTCGCACAACGTGACAGGGGGTAAGGCGTTCCTGGAGAGGCCCTGCACAAACCAGTGCCCTGGGCAGGCTCCTCCAGCCCCTCTCACCTGCGCTAGGTGGGAAGAGACGGTGAGTCTGGGGCAGGGAAGGTATGCCTGAGGGCAGGAGGCCTCTGGGGGCTCAGGAGAGCAAACTTCTCAGAGGACCACACAGCAAGCAGCTCTCTAGACAGGCCAGAGCCATCATATTAACCCTGACAGACTTCCTGGTGCTGCCAACAAGGTGAAGGGACAGCTGTGAGGGCAGAGGGAGGGGCGACCCCAGGAAGGGCCCCAATGGTCCTTTCCACACATCCAAGTCTAAGTTCTCTAGCAACTTCATCTGGACCAGCAAGGCCACATCTAGATGTTCAGCAGAGTGGTGGAAGGCCTTCACCTGCCACGCCACAGATGCACATGCTTGCGCCCCGTGCACATACAGGGCAGACACCCTGCAGGGCCCTCCCAGGACACAGCGAGAGCCCCAGGCCCCAGGGCCTCTTTTCTCTCGCTATTCTGTGCAGCAAACCCAGCCGGCTCTGAAGACCTCAGAGACAGAGAAGCAGCATTTTCTCCAAGAAAAACTGCCCCCTTCAAATCCATCCTTGGATTTTGTAGGTCCTCCTGACCATCTGCCCAAACCTCAAATCTTCACGACCCACACCCTGGATACAAGAAAACGGCCATCTGAGTTCCAGAGGTGCAATCCGCCAAGATGCCAGGAAGGGGCAATGTCTCTTTTCTTGTCAAATTAGGATTCTTTAACCTCAGATGAAAGCTCTGGGGCTCATCAAGCTTTCAGATGTCCAGATCAGCCCTGATGGCGGCCTTACATCCCCATCCCCTCCCTCCCTCCGAGGCGGGAGGGTTCAGGCCGTTGCTCCAGGCTGGGCCCAGCCTGGTGACCCACCATGGGTAACCCAACCAGGAAGGTGCGACATTCCCGGAATCGCTGGCCTTTGGCCACAAGGCAGCAGGCTCAGGCTCCCACAAACAAAAGCAGGAGTCTTCCACAAAGGCCAGCTTCATCTGTGTGGCCGCCACCTTCCAGCCCTAACCTCCTCAAGGGCTCTCGGTAGTTCCCAAGCTGGCCACTTGCTGGGGACGGTGATCGGGACCCCAGCCATGGGGGGCTCCTGCTGGACCAGCAAGGCTCGTATTCAGTTAGCCACACACTCTATAGGAGCCGAGGAAGAAAATCCCCCTCCACTGGAGCCTGCGTCCTGTTAAGACTATACACGGTGCTGGGGAGGGACGGCCCAGGGCACCCGCAACTGGGCCTTGGGACAATCATCTCTTTGAACACAAGGTACAAAAAAGGCTTTTGTCTCAGCCTCAGAAGAATGGGCTGGGGGAGCCAGGGCCACAGCCAGCCCTGCATGGCCCCCAAGCTGTGTGCAGTTCTCCTGCCACCCCTGGCTGGGAGAAATCATAGTCCCTCTCAGCCCTGAGCGGCAGCCGCACCCGACGCTCAGACGCCAAGGGCGCACGTGCACCCAGTCACTCCTGCTGCTGCCCCAATGCCCAGGTCCCCCAAGCGGGGTGTCCGCATGAATCTGCACCAGGAAAACAGGGCAGGGCAGGGCAGGGGGAAAATACGGCAGGGGCGAGGGTCAACACCCCCATGTCCTCGCCAGCCCACGACCCGTATGGGTGGACAAAGTATGCAGCAGAAAGCTGGACACCCCCTCAGCTCATCCGCGAGGTCCACAACAGCACCGTCACCCAACGAGGACCCCGACACACATGGCTCCCACCTGGGTTCCTCTCTTCTGCTAAGAAAATGGTGCAACTGCCAAATTCCAAAAGATTCTTTCTCTTTCAGTAGACTCCTCCGGCCCCCTACTCGAGGTCTGAGGGCACAATCCTGTGAGGCCGGGCAGTCCTGGCCTCATCCCCCAGGCTGTCACCCCTGCAGGGTGAGGAACACCCCAACTTCACTTTCAGGGGTGCTGGCAGGATGGTTACTGGAGACAGTGCCTGATTATAAGAAATCCAAGCTGTCCACTAAACAGGAGCCACACAGGAAAACCACGCTGGGCGCAAGGTGGGAATCCAGAGCCGCCGATGCGTCTGGGGAGCCTGAGAGGCCATTGTCACAAGATGTCCATCCACAGCATCATCAGTGCATGGATCCGTTACCAGGGTAACAAACTCCAGGTTGCCTAGCGATCGGCTCCCTCCCTGACACGCGTTGCCTTTCTCGTTGGTGAAGCCCACCCTTTACCCTCCCTGGTGGCCGGGCATGCAGAGCATGGCTGAGGATGACCCAAGAGACCTGTCCAAGGTCTGAGGCTCGCATCCTGGCAGCAGGTCCTTCATGGTAAGGTGGGAAAAGAGAAAAGCGAATGGGTTCCCATGCTGGGAAAAGATGCCGGGCACGACGGCCGGAGGTGGGGGGTTGGGAGTGGGTGAGATGCTCGCGTGCCCTGCATGAGGTGCAGGGATATGGAGGCCCCAGGAGACTCCCAGCCCTGAGCGTGACAGCTTAGCTGGGACAGTGCCAAGGTTTGCTCTAGAAAGGAAAGCACCATCTCCCATGTGCTCCTTCAGTCCCAGAAGGAAACTGTCCACCTATACACCAGAGAATCTGGACTTAAATTCAAGCCCCTGCATGGCAGTCGCTGCCCCTACAGGCTTGCCTTGCCGGAGCCTGGGGCAGAGGTTCCTGGAAGATCTCCTCATATGGAAGATCTCATATGGAGAGGTGAAGGTGCCAACAGATCCCCCATCTTACCTCACACAGGATTCCTGACCCCTGTTTCAGGCTTCTGACAATTTGAGCAAGTTTTTAACATATTAGGATGTAACTGGCACATACAGTAAGATTCATATACGTTAAGATGGAACACGACCCTTTCAGGGATGTGGGGTCCCCAGGCCCAGTGGGGTGGGGGGATTGGGAATTTGCGAGGAGAAAGCCCGAGGCACAGTATGTAACGAGGGCTTCCTGAGAACTGGGCTTTATGATAAAAAGCCAAGGCTTCCAGTTGCTATGCCCAGCTGAAGGCCTCTTCCATGCAGACAGACCACAAGGCTGACAGGAGTTACAGCGCTGCTGTTCCTCCCACTTCACAGCCCAGGCATCAGAGCTCAGGGTGGCCCCGTACCATGGTGCGCGACCACAAGGGATGAGGAAACACTTGGGGACGAGGTTCACAGGGCCCTGGTGCCCTCTATGTGCTATTCTTCCTTTCTACCATCTCCCACCAGTAAACCCACCTTGTCTATTTCAGGACAATTCCAGCTGCAACTGGACACCTCAGGGAAACAACATCAGTGCCTTCCTGCTGACAGCCTGCCCACATTAACTGTGTAGAGCACAAAGCCCTCCCGGCTCCCCTGGTATCAATTACTATCTGGTTTCAGGCTTGCGTGTGCACCAGTGCGGCCCCGCCCCTCCATCCGGGATGCGCTGTGCACCAGCTCGAGGCCAGTAGCGACGCCCATCCCTGGGCCTGGGATTGCTTAGAGCTGCGGCTGCAATAAATAATTGTGAAATGAGAGATGCTCAGTCAAAAACAAAGATAACACCAGGCCAAGTTGCTGGAGTTTTGTGAACAGTACTACCAGACACCTGGGAAAAGCCAAGTCCGCAGGTCTCACAGATCCTAAGTCAGGGAGATCTCAGGGAGGATGCCGGAAGGATTCGGAGCTGGAAAACGTTACATTTCATTGTGGGGAGCTGCTGCTTTCTCAGATACAGGCGGACAGGCCTGGAGTTGACCTCCTGGCTCAGTACCATGCAAGGCAAATGGGATGTTCTCCTGAGCAGTCACCAAGAAGGAAGACTGATCCTGCCACAGAAAGCTGCCTGCAGTGTTTCTGAGACCCATTTTCCAGTCTTTCTAGACATTGTGTGAGCTAAGCCGACATCCTTTCAACAGAAATTCTCATTATTTAAAAATGATCTAAATGGGTTTCTGTTGCTTGAAGCTCAAGACAAACTATCCCAAGGGAAAGGTTTTGTTGCTTTCAGGATTTTAGGCTTCCACCCAAAGCAAAGCAGCTGCAATGATCATTTCTGACATAGGAGGCAAAGGATGGCTCTGGCTTTTTTTTTTTTTTTTTTTTTGAGACAGAGTTTCACTCTTGTTGCCCAGGCTGGAGTGCAGTGGCACGATCTCCGCTCACTGCAACCTCTGCCTACCAGGTTCAAGTGATTCTCCTGCCTTAGCCTCCCAAGTAGCTGAGACTACAGGCACGTGCCACCGTGCCTGGGTAATTTAATTTTGTATTTTTAGTAGAGACAGGGTTTCACCATGTTGGCCAGGCTGGCTTCAAACCCCTGACCTCAGGTGATCCATCCGCCTCGGTCTCCCAAAATGCTGGGATTACAGGCAATGAGCCACTGTGCCTGGCCGGCTCTGGCCTCTTCTTCACAACTCACTAGATTTTATGGAAGTTTCCTGACACCGCAGCAGTCTCAAGACACCAGTGCCAGACTGGCTGGGAGCTCAGGGTGGCAGTTCCCGTTCCTGATAGGGGCTGCGGCTGCCCAAGGACAGACGTTGGCCACATACCGCAGGGCTGCCCCATGAAACCCCTGCAGGTTGCAGTCTTAGGGCTGACAGAAGCTGTCACATTCATGAGAAGAACCACTGCTCAGAGTCACAGCAGTGGCCTTGCAGGAGGGAGCCTCTGTGGAATGAAGGTAGTTGCTGGAACTTGCCAGGTGCCGTCACCAGCTGCCCTAACACAGATATTGTAAGAAGTACCTGGATCCTTCCACAGACGGGAGATCCAGGCAGGCCTTCCAAAGATCGCGACAGAAGGCGTCATTCAGAGTGCTGCAAGCAGCTCCCAGCTGTAAAAAGTAAAGGTTCCTCTTCAAAGACTTTCCTCCCCGTCTAATTAGGAGGAATAAATAGTAACTTCTCTTAGAGGCAAAATGTATTCAAAGACCTGTGCTAACATTCTCAAATATCTGCTAGCCGTGGTAAGGAAATCAATGTACTGTGTGTGTTCCTAGCTCCCACAATTTAGCCTAAATATTTGCCCTGGCATGCTTATACCGGTCCAAGCAAGCATTAGGTCATACCCAGTTCCTCTTCCTTATTTAAAATCAGCTTTTTTTTTTTACCTTTCTCAACATTCCACAAGTTACTTCCTCCTTCCTTTGTTCCCCTCTACCTTTGCCTCTTTTAAAAAGTTCTACGTTGCTAGCCAATCGGGACTAATACAGCATGTGAGGTCCCGTTCCAGCCAATGGAAACCGGACACAGCCATAGGGTGGACGCGTCAGGTCATAAATGACCCTTGTCTCCTTCGTTCGGTGTACTCTCGTGGCAAAACTGCTGGCAACTGTACCCTTTCTGCAGGAAGTAAAAACGGCCTTACTAAATAAATTAAATTTATGTTCAAGTGCTATTTCTTTACGGCACCGAGGAACAAACATTTCAAACAGAGCCAAGCGATTCAAGGCTTCATCAGCCCCTAAGACCTGCAGCGGCCTGGGAGGCAGGAGAGCCTAGCAGCCGGTGTGGTTCCCAGCCTCATGCACAATGATCCAGGTAGAAAGAGGAGACAAAACCACACAAACTCCAGAGGCCGGGGTGGGACAGGGAGGGACCCAACAGGGCTGTACCTGAGGCCCCGCCTGCCTCCAAGGAAGCCCCACTTAATACCCCATCAATCCTACCACCCTCAGAAAAGCTTTCTCTTAAATGCAGCCTGTTCCCCAACTAATGGCCGCTTTCCGCAATCCAGCATGACCTGATCCTCACTGGCTAAGCTCAGCAGACCTGATTTCTAGAAAGCCAGACACAGAATCAGAACTAAGGTCTGCTGAGAGCATTATTTCAGAGGCTTGGGTTTCTACAATATTAAACTGAAAATTGTGACAGGGCCAAGCTGGGGGCCAGATACTGACGCTGGGACATACGCAAGTGCCTCTCAGACACTTGGCATTAAACTTGTAAACACAGCTGCCTCAATGGGTCTACAGGACAGCCCAGCACACAGGGCTGTGGAGCTCTGAGTAGGGGAAGGCGGTCTGTGGGAGCCTCATGTTGTCAAGGTAAGAGATGCTTCCCTTGCTTTGTAAACATGTTTAACCACGTTATAAAAGCTGTTCTAAACCGTCAGACGTGGGATCTAAACAACAACAAATGTTCTGCAGTTGGCTGATCTGGAATGTGAGCAAGCCACGGTGACTCCCCCTCCTTGTGCCCCCAGCAGCCGGGAAGGTGCCCGCCCCCACGGCAGCTGCAGAGAAGACTGTGGGAAACAGGCATCTGCCCTCTGCCTTTCACAAGAAGGACCACAGGAGCAGGTTGCTGATGAGCCGGTGGCTCCAGGAGCAGCTTCAAGGCATGATTTGGAAGAAAATCTGTGTTGCTAAGAGTGGCACTATTTTAAGGTTAAAAAAAAAAGAAAAAAAAGAAAGAAAGCAACTGCTATTGGAAATCTCGGCTTTGTTTCTATGTTGTTATCTGCTTTTTCATTTGGCAAATGGGCTTTCTCTCTGCGTTGTTTCTGGGAAGCTGTCCCAATGCTGCGTCCACTTCCTTGCCCAGCTTCCCAGAGGCTGCAATTTCATTTTACAGTCTCAGTCATGTATAGGTAGTATATGCTTCCCTAGAAAGGAGAACCCAATCCTCAAGTTTTAAGTGTCACCTGACACCCCCAACAGATTGCCCGGCTCATGTGCACACACCTCCTCCCACCATGCAATGCAAATGTGCAACACTTAGCTCTCTTTCTGCATTCATGGCAGACATCACTAATCAATCCCCACATTCTTCCTGAAGCCAGGACCTCAGCCCTGGAGTGGCATCACACACACCAAGCTGTTGAAGACCTGGCCCAGCTGAAGATGATTTAACTCAACCTTGGACAAGGACTAGCCTGAACCAGGCACTGGAAGACAGAGTGAGGAGAGAATGAGAGAGCAGCGTGGTGTAAAGTGAGTGCCGGGGAATTTAAAGAATGAAGTACACCTTCTAAAGTTAGAAACCGGTGATGGCTGTGCCGTCACTGTGTACATCCTTAGCAGCTATAGGGATTATCCATATTTTCTCCAGTGAGGTACAACCGGGTAGGAAACAGCTCGCAATCTGCTGCATATTCAGCCAGCGCACTCCTCACACTGAGAACACCAGGATCTTAGTCTTCTAAAGTTGGGCTCTTACTTGCGAACAATTTAAAAGGGTTTATGACAAAGGGTTCATGTGAATTATCCCTCAAGTTCCCCCTGCCTTTCCGTAAGGAGGAAAACACTGAGTGTTGGGAAATCCAGCTTCACCAGGGCCTCTGAGCACCCTGGGGCTGTGCTGTATAGGGTGCCCCACAGCAAGTGGGCTCCCCAGAAGGCTGGATGTGCCCCGTGGGGAACCTAGCTTTAAACTCCTCCTCGGCTTCTGAGTTTGGCATTCTCTGCAAAGTCAGCTGGAGGTTTGGTGAAGAAATGGCCACAGGAACACCTTGATAAATAGATTTGCTTCTTAAATAAAACATGTATCTGAATGAGTCACAATGTGACATGTGAGAGGCTCGCAGGTCATCTCCCTTGTAGCTCAGCTGACAGCTGGACACAGAGCTGGCGAGACAGGAGGCTCCAGGTACCCCTGTCTTTATCCAGCCAGTCAGGTGCAGTCTGCTGCTCCCCAGAGCCTGGGCCACGTTCTCTGGCCCCCAAAAGCTTTCTGGGTGATCATGTGAATAACCGGGAGTACGTGTGGTATCTTCCACGGCTGGAAAGAGATGTCTAGAACCACACCATCAAGTTCAGAAAAAAACACAAAATACAAACCCCCGAAAATAAAGCTCGTCTGCAACCCTAGAAAGACAAGCACGTGCAGTCACTTCAACAGGTTCCTCAGAGCCCCAGGGGAAAGCTGCAGCCTGCAGCGTCGGCGTCATGCTGAACAGAGGAGCACGGGGCCCTGAACACGGGAAAGTGACAGGTATTTTCTCGTTTTGTAACACAGCTTAAAATAAAAAATCCAAGAGTGACGTGAGGTGCTTGAAAGTGTTTTTAGGCACTGGTAGCTTTTTGGAAGCCCAGACACTGCCCTGTTGGCTGACGCTGGTGTTGAGTGTTCGGGCTCCGTCACCTTCACCTATCCCTGGGAGCAGAGCTCATGTTCTGGGGTGAATTTTTGCCCTGAGGAAGCAGGTGCCATCCACCCGGGGCAGATCCAACAACCCCACCCAGCTCGTGTGAATGCAGACACTGCTGACTCACTGGGCCTGAAAGATCCGTAAAGGGACATCACCAAAAACGGTGCCTTAGAAGGCATTCCCACAGCGAAGCAGCCAAGGACGTGAGGCTCTGCTTCTATTTTTGGTGAGACGCGCTACGTGTGCGAGATTTCCCCAGTGTCCCAGCCTCACACGGGTGGTCCTTGGGCTCCAGGAGGGAGGACAGGATGTGGGGATAGAAGCCAGAGCAACAGCCAAGCCGGAGGAGCAAGGAGTGAGGATTCTGGCTTCCCACTGGGTGAGGCTCTGCAGCATACCCTCCTCCTTCCCAAAACGCGGACGGTCCCTGCAGGGACGGGCAGTCAGGATCTTATGCACAGGATGGGGACACTCTCAGCCACTACTCTGGAGGGGAACATACATCATCTGAGTCCCCTTTCCAATAAACAGTTCCGGTGGAATCTTCCAGGACTACTTGTTCTCTTCCTGCCGGCACGCCAAGGTCAGATGTGCCCCTGGGTCAGACTCCCCCACCTGCCTGTGCTTCTGCACACCCCACTCATGTGGCTGCTCCTCCAAGCCTCTGTGGAAGAGATGAGCCTCAGGGCATCGCCAAAGACTAAAAATGGTTTTTTTTTCCTTTGAGATGGAGTCTCTCTCTATTGCCCAGGCTGGAGTGCAGTGGCGCGATCTCGGCTCACTGCAACCTCCGCCTCCTGGGCTCAAGTGATTCTCCTGCCTCAGCCTCCCAGACAGAGTTTCACCATGTTGGCCAGGCAGGTCTCAAACTCCTGAACTCAGGTGGTCCGCATGCCTCGGCCTCCCAAAGTGCTGGGATTACAGGCACAAGCCACCGCGCCCGGCCAAAAGACTAAATTTTAAGAAGCGCAAACCTTCCAAGGACAAAAAGGGGCTCCCATGTGACTATCTGTTCACCCTGCTGAACTCACTCGTCAAAGCCAGGACTGGCTGGTCCACCTAACTCACTCCTGCCTGGGAGCTGCCCAGCTCGCCTCTCCCAGCTGCCGGCCAGCAGCAAAGAATGCTGTGACTATGACGAGGGCTGTGAGGTCAGCGATGGGCCTTCTGTCCCAAGGGTGGCAGCTGCCAGCATGTGGTTCCAGCCCACTGCTCAATTCAAGGGCTCAAGCTCCGAGTTGTGAGGTGGTCTGGAGCCTGTTGGAAAGGCCACCGAGAATGCCCACCGTCTGCTCCGTCTCACCTGTAATGAAAACCGGCTGCCTGTAGCCAAGGGGCCGCCTGGGACACCCCCACTTCACATACCCTGTGTGGGCAGGTGCATTCTGTGCCACAGCAGTTAGACGCACACCAGACTTTCCCAGGATGTGCCGGGAAGCTGGGGAAATACCTGGAAATGCCTGAAGTTGTAAAATACAAGTCTGGAGTCTGGTGCCTGGCCCACTGCCGTCAGCCTCTTTTCCTTAATTGGTTTTCAATACTTTATTGCAGCAATAAAATCACCTATGCACCCAAGAAGGCAAACACACAAGGAGTCGAGTTTCAGGTAATAAAGGGATGGTAAACAGTCAGCTCTTTATACCATACACTGGGCATCATGACCATGGAACAGAGCTTGTCCCATTTAGAAAGATGGTCATGGTCACTTCTGTTGTACCCTCCCGACAACCCTGTGCCATAGATGCTGCCATTTCCCCAGCAGGTGATGGAGACTGAGAGGTGGGGGGAACTTGCCCAGGGTCACACAGCGAGTAAGGGATGGAGTCAGGACCCAAACTCAGGTCTGACAGCAGAGACCACGCATGCCGCCCCAGGGCCCACCGCAGTGCAAACCACCTGTTGGATTGGTTCAACTCAACAAGCTCTGGACACCGGATAGACAGACAGCATCAGGCCTGGCCCTCGGACACAGACAGCTGATCTTGCCTCAGCAGGCTGAGGTAGGTCTTAAAGTTCTCTCTTTTACTGCGGGAATGTGATTGTTCGATCTATCAACCAGGCACACAAAACCAAGAACCAAGGGCCTGTGGCTCTTCACATGAGGCATGCGCTCTTTCCCCCGGGGTGTCTCTTTGGATCTTGCAGCCTAAAAGAGGCATCATTGTGGTAACTGTCATCAGTACTGCGGAGAACAGAAGGACACATCCAAGCAAGTCCGAGACGCCACAGGATAGCAACTTGTGTGTGCTGGCCCCACTCCCCAAGCCGGATGCAGGGACACGTGGTCCTTCTCACAGCGCCCTACTGCCCCAGCAGGTATTCATGGCCCTGGTGATAAGAAACCTTGTCCTAACCTGGACAACACAGTGAAATCCCATCTCTACAAAATTTACTGGGCGTGGTGCCACATGCCTGTAGTCCTAGCTACTTGGGAGGCTGAGGCAGGAGGATCCCTTGAGCCCGGAAGTTCAAGGCTGCAGTGAGCTGTGAGTGTGTGATTGCACTCCAGCCTGGGTGACAGAGTGAGACTTGGCTCTAAAAAATTAATTGAAAAAAAAAACCACCTGATCCAAGAAATGGATCTATGTCAACCTGGCCCTTAACACTGGCCTCTAAGAGGGTTAATGTGAGATTCAATGCACATGAGGTTGACCTTCCTTACAGGAAGCAACCTCTCGGTGGCCTTCCTGGCAAGTGGCCCAAAAGCTCTGTGCCTCAGATGCCTGACCCCGTGGGCCTCTGGCCAGGCAGGGCTTGCCGAGACGGGAACACCAGGCCTCCAGAAAGCACTGACTTGGAAGGAAGCCTTGCCCCTAAAGTCTCGGGAAGAATGAGCTTGGGGAGCTGAATTTCACCCAGTTCTGAGTCATGGTGCCTAAGACCAGTGACCATGGCTGCTCAGAATCCAGGCTCTCTCTCTGAGCCACCAGCAGCCGCTTTGGCCAGTAGGGACACCCTTCTGTCCTTTTCAGTAGTAACTGGAGAGAAGGGCCAATCATCAGATCTCACCCCCAGGAGAATAAAAACCAAGAAAAGTGAGCGTTCGTCAACCCAAGCTCCCCATACCAGGCAGTTTTCCTAGAAGATACTCTGCGGCGTGGAGGGTGTTTACCAGCTACCATATATCTGTTTCCCTGGGTAGGGGAAAAAAAATGTGCTCCACATCCCTCGACAGACGGTCTGAGTGACCAGAGCCCGAGGTAGCTTCATAGAGCAGTGCAGGGAAACCTCCGTGGTCAATCCCGCTGTGATTGTTCCGAGACTCACTTCCCAGGCAGCGGATTCATGGTGCTAGACAACCAGCCAGCGAGGTGAGAAACCTGCTTGCCAGGAAGTGACCAACACGAAAGAAAAAACTACTCATCCCTGCCCAAGCAAGGCCATTAGCTTCTCTTCGAGTCCTGCATTGTCCCCAGAAGAGCCATGGCCCAGACGGAAAAGAAGCATTGCTGGTTTTTCATATCAATGCAAAAATCAGTGGCAACCCCACAGGCCACAAGCAGGAAACGCGACGTCTGTTCTGGAAACGGAGCCTTTGCTGTGCGGTCCCTGGTGTGGCCTGGCCATCCTCCCCTGCCCTGCTGGGCCCCCAGGGTTCCCCAAAGCACTTCCAAGAAGGTGCCTTGCCCGCCCGCTGCGTGGGTACTGCTGGTGGAGGTGTTGGGTGAACAGTTCTCAAGTTCTAAAAATGTGCCCCTGACAACAACAGAAGGGGATGTTTGAGAAAAATAAGAGAAAATAGAGATGAGAAAAGAACGAATGGTTGCCAGAGGAATCTAGCAGAGAGGCCAGTTGCTGCACACTCCCTCACCGGCCGCACCCAAGGCTGGGTGCTGGGCTGGTGGCGTGTCCAGTGTGGGCACGCACGAGGCTGGGTGAGATTCTGCAGAAATCTAAAAAGGCCACAGGCAACCCAGAGATGGCACGGGATGGCCCAGCCTGACTTCTCACTGTGTGGAAGTTTGACAGCGTCTACTGTGCGCTGGGTACCAGGTTCCCTGCACCTCACAAAAGGGCTCTAAGCACCACCCGGGGTGACGGGGAAGTGGACGGTCAGAGCGCAGCGAGGTCGGGTCCCGATCAGGCTGAGGACGGCCATGAGGCCGCGCCCGCCCTTCCCAGTGCCCCAAGGGACTTTCCCTCCAAGGTATAGGAAGTAGCAGCAACCAGGAGGGCAAATGCCTTGGATGTTCCATAAACCCACAGCAAGCCGGGCGCCACCGCCAAGTTCTAGGGGTCACCATCAAGTCCTGCCTGAGGGGACGGCTGCCCGTGAGTGCCGGGACCAGGAGCCCTCTGGATGGCTGCCCCGGCCGCTGGCCTGTCCCTCAGAATCAGATGGACCAATTCCACCAGTGCCCCAGAGAAATGAACAACACGTCCTCTGGCAAAAGGACCCTGGATAGCCTGTAGCCTGGCAGTGCCAGTCTTAATTTTCTCACCATATTTCCCAGGCTGAATGTCCACAAAAGCAAAATAACATCCTCCTCCTTAGCTATGGCAGCCAAGGCTGAGACGGGAGAGGGAGAAGCCTCCCGCTCGCAGCACACTCTTGTTTTGCGAGTGGTCCTAAAACCCAAGAGGAAAGAGATCAGCAAGGACTGCTGTCCAGCAGGCCAGGGCCAAGAGCGCTGTGCCCAGGCCCAGCTCACAGCCAGGAAGTGAACATTCTCAGCACAACAGCTGGCTGGACGCCGCCTCCATTCTTCTTTCTTCTCTTTTTCTTAAAATCTAATAACTTCTACAGCATCCCAGGCTCAGAGCCCAGTTTACAGGAAAACACTAAACCCATCACAAAGGCATATTTATTCCTTCATATAAAAAGCATCTAATAGGCAATTCCCCAGTGGAGAAATGTGTTGGGTTGAGAGGTCAGAGGTCAGCTCTAAGCACTGTGGATGGAAGGGGAATGGACTGGCCTGCGCTGGGCGGTTGGTGCCAACATTCAGCTCCGCAGGCAGAGCTTCCTTCCACCATGAAAAATCCCTGAATGCAATCCCTTAATGAGGCTGGGTCAGAAGAGGAGGTGGGAACCCCGAGGGAAGTCAGCACCAAACAACAGCTGACTGCACCAGCCAAGTGCAAGAAGAGCTTAGCAGCTTCAACTAGAATGAGGCCCTGGTGAAATTCGAAGGTGACACGCAGGAGGCTGTCGACGGGCAGCAGAGGAAGGTGCTGAGGAGCAGGGAGGTAATGCCAGAAAGAAACTGCAAACTAGCGCTGATGCCGCTCCTTTGGAGAGGCAATGAAGGCAGGAGAAACTCACCTCTGCTTCTGAGCAACGGGTTCATCGGTCCCATCTTACACGGTGTGATTCTTCTACATGATCAGTTTCCCTCTTTCTTTGGTTGCTAGGAAGCTCAGAGCAGAATTCCCATCTACCCTTGTGTACAGGACTGCAGGGGATGCTGTGTTCTGGCCCCACCACCCTCCCTCACCTTTTCCTATATTTATTTTTCCATTTATTAAAACTTTACCCTTGTGTGTGTTACAGCCGTTCCCAATAGCTAGCTTAAATCCTCTTAGGTCCAAAGAACATTTTACATTCCATTTAATCACACAGAAGAATGGCGTTCGCTCTTCACCGGGAGAATTAATTCCCTGAACTCTCCCAGGCAGCAGCATGATCCAGGGGAAGGAGTTTGGCCCCACAGTCAGAGCAGCTCGGATGCAGGCGTGGTCTTGAGAGCAGCAGCTGGAGCCAGGCAAGCACCAGCAGGTGCGCATGGAGCCAGCTGGGGGCCCTGAGCTTGCCGTGCACACAGCTCCAGTGTGATGCGGTTCTCAGAGCCCTGGGGGGCAGGTGGGCTGGGCACCATCACCTCAATGTTACCCGTGGGAAGCGAGCCTTAGAGCCCATCATGACTCCTGCTCCAGAGCCCATCATGACTCCTGCTCCAGAGCCCATCATGACTCCTGCTCCAGAGCCCAGCCACTTTGTCCTGTTTCCTCTTGCTGACACAGACCTTGGCTTCCAGCTCGGACTGGTGACTCCTCCCCAAGTGTATACCACTGTTGACTTCCCCTTGCTGTGGTAAAGCACTGTGCCTGGAGATCATCATGGCATGGGCCACATCCTGCTGTAGGACTCAGGGTAGGGGGTGAACCTCCCTGCGCCTGTCAGAGGAAGAACGTCCAGAGTTTTCCTGGGATTTCAGATGGGGGATCATCCTTGTCAAATGTTCCACAATAGGCCAGGTGCAGTGGCTCACGCCTGTAATCCCAACATTTTGGGAAGCTGAGGCGGGGGGAATCACCTGAGGTTAGGAGTTTGAGACCAGCCTGGCCAATATGGAGAAATCCCATCTCTACTAATATAAAAATCAACCGGGTGTGGTTGTGGGCACCTGTGGTCTCAGCTACTAGGGAGGCTGAGGTTGCAGTGAGCCGAGATTGCTCCACTGCACTCTAGCCTGGGTGACAGAGTAAGACTGTCTTTAAAAAAAAAAAAAAAAAGGCTCTACAATAGTGACAAATCCTAATATTTACTGAACTCAGTCAGGGCCCTAGATTCTCTCAAGGCTGGTTTCCCCTACCTTGGCCCTGGCAAAGGGGCAAGAGGCACATTCCATGGCCCACCTGGGTAGGTGCACCCCACCAGTCCTGAGGAGGCACCATGTTCATATCTAGCTGGTAATGCAGACACGCTCCCCGCCAACCCCACTGGTACCCCACACAACTGTATTTGGAGACCAGGAATCAGGGTTCCTACTCTTGCCCCTTCTGGTGGAACACACCCAGGGTACTAACTCAGCCACAGTCTTCTCCCTCAAATGGTCACACAGCTGTCCCATGTACCAATGACATTTGCAAACCCTCCTGGGATGAGTTCTCCACAGCTCTCAGGAGAACATGTCCCAAGGGGCCGCTCACCCTCTCAGTGGGGACAGGTGTTTCTAGGTTGGATTTTTTGCTCTCCTAACAATTTGGCAAAAGTTGTTTTATTTACATGCTGAAAGCTGCTGTTGGGCTAAATTTAACTACAGTGTACCTTCCTGTTCCTTCAGCAGTTCCTCCCTCCCACTGGAGGGGGCAAGAAAAGTGAACGGAGGCTAGTTTTTTTTATCCTTTATGTAAAAAACAACTAGAAAGCCCTTTGTTGAAGCCAGCCTCAGAGTGGGGAACACACACCTGACAACAGCATGTTTAATTACACTCGTTTCTACATCGCTAACATGGGCTAATTAGTTATGGATTAATAAAAAAAAAAAAAACCCTCTCCCACGTATGAGCAAGGAATCTGTGAAAAAGCTTTAGAATTCTTGCTTCATATGCTCTAAGGGGTAAATACATTTGTGCCAAACACCTGAAAAGCTTTCCTGTTAATATATGTTGACTTTCTCACTTAAAATAATACGTCTCTCTTCCTTAGAATATTAATTACCAAATGTAAGAAGTCTGGTGTGAAGCTCTACTTTTGCTCTACCCAGCCCAGCTCTCCACAGCTCAGCTTCTGCAAAGCACAAAGCAAACACTGGGACAACTGGCTGAATGGGACCCCTACCTCACACCATACGCAGAACTTTACTCAAAGTAGATCAAGACCTCAATGTCAGAGCTAAAACTGTAACATTCCTGGAGGAAAACATAAGAGTGTATCTTCATGACCCTCCATTAAGCAATGGTTTCTTAGATGTGACACCAATGGCATAAGCAAAGTAAATACATAAGACTCCAAATTAAAACTTCCATGCTTCAAGGACACTATCAAGAAATTGGAAAAAATAACCACAGAACGGGGGAGAAATATTTCCAAACTGTGTGCCTGACACCAAAAAGCCTGGGCCCCATGACCCAGGAATTCTGACCCTCAACTCAAGCACTGAGGTTGACAGAGCTGAAATGTGACTTGTGGAGCCCCAGGATGGACACCAGGCACTCAAGAGCAAAGGCCACATTTGAAAGTAGAGTTAAAGCAGAATAGCGTAGGGGGCCCGTTGGTTCTTTCTATGGCCAGGTGAAAATGGGGCCACTCACCCGGTCTGTGGAATCTGCTCAGGTACTTATGCCCTTGGCTCTGCAAACCTTCCAGGACAATATGAACTGTACCTCGGCCAAGATCAACAGCTTTTAAAGATTCAGAGGAGCAATAATCCCTGGAGGGGTTTAGGAGGCCCTGAGCTTGGCAATACACAGAGCTCCAGGTGTGATGTGGTTCTCAGAGCACTCAGTGGGGGCTGGGGGGATGGTGTGGGGACAGCACAGTCACACAAAACTATTATCTAGTAACCGAAGCTATGACCCCATGACCTGCTTCCTAGAAAACAGAGAGTACCCTGATCAAGACCTCCTTACTCCATGTGGAACTGTTTTCTAAACCAGGAAGATGGAACGCCCCTGTAGACATGAGGAGGCCAGTCAATGCGGGCCCTGTGGAGACAGACAGAAGAGGGTCTGGTGACTGGAATGCGGGCAGAGCTGGCCACGGTCCCAGCAGCAGTCTTGGCTGACACGGTCTGCCATGAAAACACGGGTCAATTCCTTTAAACTAACAACGAGCGCCGACCTCACGCACCACCTGCTCTGAGTCCTGCACCATGCCCGGCAGAAATCGTTTGTTGGCCTCTTCCCCCTCGGAGCCCTCCAGATGCAGCCAGGAGCCTGGCCTGAAGGCCTGAGACTTGTAACCCCAGTCAGCTGACGCCAAGCACCCACGTTACTCTCTTGCCAGATTCCTGGTCCAATCACCCACATACCAGTGTGGAGGACGTCTGCGCTGTCGAGGGGGACACACTCTATGCAATGTGGGCTTATAGAAAATGCCCAGATAGCCACTTTTAAAAACAGACCCACTAAGCTTTAACAAGACAGAGACCTAGGACAGCAGCCTTTGCACCGAACTGAGGACCACAGCGGGGCTGTCTAGTTGTTTGGGCGTGGTTCACCCCACGTCCTCCATGGACAGAATGAAATCCACACCCAAGGGGTCAGAGGAAGTGCTGTGAAGGAGGCAGAGATGGGGGACAAGTTTGGCCCCCGAGACCCCAAGGACCTCAGCAGTCCTGTGTGAGAAAAGGCCAAGGGTCAACCACAATAAGAAAAGCACCATTCCCCGCTGAGGCCAGGCAGCTCCAACCTCAACATGCAAGCACTCTCTTCCTTCTCTGCTCACTGCTCTCCCAGAAGCACAGGAAGCAGGTTCAAGACCTACCCCCTTTGACAGACATAGAAATAGAAGCACAGAGAATTCAACACACTTGCCCAAACACAAAGCAGGCAGCACTCCTCCGGGACATGCATTCAACTACTTTATGCTCCTGGGCTGAAATCATATTCCTGGGTATGGGTCCACAGCATGTCCAGGAGCCTGAAAGGGGACCAAGAAACCCAGTCTCAGCCTAGCAGAATGAGCTCCATGAACAAAGGGCTCCATGAACAAAGGCCAGGTTCAGGCACTCATAGAGTTCAGTCTGGTAAGGGGGGCACACCAAGATGCGAATACTTCAGGGCAGCAACGGGAGGGAGGGACGATCGCTGATGCTCTGCAAAGACGGCAGAGGGTGATCTGGCAAGGTCACAAGAAGGGCTGGGAGTCTCAGGAGGTCAGGCATCAGCCACAACCAGGGCCTCAGAGGCACAGAGGCCAGAAGCAGGTGACTTGCCCAGGGGCACCCTGAATGCAGAGAACACCAGGCCATGAAACCCAATGACTGATCAAGTACAAAAGCCAAATGGAAGACCTGCAGAGCTCACTGATGTCGGCTGTATTCACTGTTTTGCTAGAAAAGGCTGAGCTGTCAGCGCCTGGGAACCGTTCCGCTCCTCTTGGATTTGGAAGGGAGGCCGTGCCGAGGTTCTGGCTCTACCAGGCCGGGGTAGCGGCAGAATCCTGGCTATGTGGCTCCGTAACGTTGTAATGTTTTGACTATGCAGGTATAGATTACTTTGCAAGAAAAGAAATGCCACAGGGAGTCCCAAAACACCAGTCAGGCCCTTAGCTGCCCTTGCACATGACAGCTCACGCCCACACTTCCATCTGCCCACGCCGGCCTGGGTGGTGTCCTCTCCCCTCCCTGGCCCCCAGTCTGGCTGCGGTGCTGAGCTCCGCCCTCCTCCTGCATCCCTGCCGGTGCGCACACATGCGCTGTAGGGATGCTCTTCCAAGCACAGGAGTGGCCAGGCAGCCCTGGAGCTCCAGGTGCTCCACAGGCCCCATCCTGGTCCCTGCTATTCATAGTCACAGTAACTGTCCTTTTATGAATTGCCTTTCCTGGCCCCCAGACCAGAAAGCACCTGAACACAAGCCTTGGGTCTTGCCCACCTGGGAGCCCCAAACATCTGGTCACAGGCCTGGCACATAGCAGGGGAGAGGTCAATGAGGAAGGATGGATGGAAGGAAGGAAGGAGGGAGGGAGGGAGGGAGGGAGGGAGGGAGGAAGGAAGGAAGGAAGGAAGGAAGGAAGGAAGGAAGGAAGGAAGAGCAGGTGACAGGTTAGTGAGGAAGGACGGAAGGAGTGAACAAGCCCCCGAGCTCACGCTGGGCCCTGCTCAGGGCAGTGGTCTGTGTCTGGGACTCGGGGATCCGGGGGACAGCCCGAAAGAGGTTTCCTTGCTCCCTTACAACTCTCTCTGGCTGGACTGCATGGCCAGCACACAGGAAGGGCTGGATTCATCCCTCTGCTGGTCTGCAGGGCCAGCCTGGGGTCACACCCTGGACTTCACCCCCAAATGTCCTTGTGCTCGGATACAGGGGAAGCCAGCCGAAGGTTTAAGGGTCAAGACCCTCAAGAGCAGTGTGTCCTCTGCACCAGCACAGATCTCAAGGTGCAGAGGGAGCCTCCACAAGAGGCAAGGCTGCATGAGGACTCAGTAGCAGGGCTGTGGGCCGACGGGGGAGACCCTCTATGCAGATTCTGACAGGGCTAAAATTATTGATGGGGGTGCTTTCTACCCAGGAGACCAGAGTTCACACCTCCAGTTGCTGGAAACCAAGGCCACACCAAAAGAAGCCATGCGAGTGACCAGCTCTGGTGACAGATAACTGTCACAACCATCAGCCTCAACAGCCCCTTCACACAGACTACACGCTCCTCCCCCCATCCTGAAGAGTCCTCGGGCAGTGACCTTAGCAACTAGACAGGGGTCACGTGTGCCCCATTAATCCAGTTGCAGCAAGAAAAATGGCTGGAAGAAAATGGAAAAAGCTCAGAAAGATCTTTTTGTGGCTCTCTGGGCTGGGACTGCGTTTCTCACATCTGAAACTTTGCCCCCAGGGTGTGTCCTGAGCCGAGCCCTGTGCAGGTTGCAGGCTTGGCTGTATTTTGTGAAGACAAAGATATGAAAATGGCCGCAGCCCCGTTCGTTGTTTCTGATGCTCCCCGCTGCATCTGGTGCTGGCAGGGCTCGGGTGACAGCACGTGACACGGGGAGACTGCTGGCTCACAGCCACCGCCTGGAGGGCTCTGCGACTCGTGCCATAGCCGGCCAGGTCAGCGTGAGAGCGACAGCAGACCCCACAACCCGCCAGGTGCTGCCACTCACGCAGGCCTGAGGAGCCCCCATTTGTCCATGTCACCGGGGCTGGTGGGCCGCACTGGGGTCCCCGCGGCATACGCCCTCCTCACGTTGTCACTCTGGATTGCCTGGTCAGCGGACTGCACTAGAAATAGGAGCCTATTGTGTGTATGCACAAAACCCACCAAGATAAGGCAGGTAGTTCATAGACCGAGAAAAAGTAAACATACGTTAAAAATTACCAAAGCATACGAAAATAAAATAGATACTGAAAATAATCCCCAAACCCCAAACCACCCTATTGTAAATACTGCAACACCCGTCCCGAAGGGAGGAAGAGAGTCAACTTCCAGAAGAGAGTTCCTTGTCCCTCCGATGGGAGGGAAGCACTCGAGTCAGGCGGCACCAGAACAAAGATGCGTTCAGGCTGGTGGCATCCCGAACGAGCAACACTGGATTTCCAGAGAGCCGCGTGTCCTGGACCAGAGGCCAGTGGGACTGCCCAAGCTGTGCTTTCCTGAAACGTAAACATTATCCTCCACACACACACCATCTACTTTCCCTGCTGGCTCCGACAGATCCAAATCTGACTGTGGATTCCACGGAAACACAGCTGAAGCACTACCGGAGACGCCAGCCCCTGCCCTCTTCCCGACAGGGTGTGGGGAGTAAAGCCACAATGAACACATGATGAGGAACGAGGAGGAAAACTGCAGCTATGGGGTGGGTCACTGAACAGAGACATCTGATTTGCTGGCTGGCTTCTGCCTGCAGACTTCCCTGGCACTGGCGCGCTGCCACGCAAATTAAGTAAAAATCAATATCCTCCGGTCTGCAAAACATCGTGTTAACAATCACACTGCAAACAACTTATATAATACCCCTCACTCCATACCCAAATAACGGTGAATGTTTTTGTTAAAAGGCAAGTGTAAAATAAACAGGAAAAAGGAAAGAAAAGAAAAGAAGGCAATCTTACAGGTCCTCCTTCAGCAAAACCTTTCCACGACTTGGGTGAGGAGATAATCTTTCTGTGATTATGACCAAGCCCTCCCGTCACTTAGCAACACATAATTAAGGAATATGTTTTCAGATCCGCTTTGCAAGCCCGGCCATTATCAGATGAAATTACTGGAGCAACAAATGTCATCGCCATGCAAATTAGTTGGTTGCAAAGAAAGAATGTTTGACTCAGAGAGCAGGCACAGGCCCTCGGAAAAATTATCTGACATACCTCCTGCCGCACATGTATTCGAGAAAGTCAAATAATGATGTGATCAGACTTAAAAAAATCCATGAGACAAAATCAGAATCTATACGACAAAACAGAAAATCAGGCCAGTTGCTCAGTCTCCACTTGGAAACAAAAAGCAAAATGCCTGGAGGTCATCTCTAGGAGGTAATATTAACAGCAGAAGGGACACACAGTGATGGAGGAGAAACTTAAGGGGGTCTCTGCAGGGTTGTGAGGTCCGGCGCCTCGGTCCCCGCCTACAGTTGCTTCAAGGCTATTTTCAAAAAGGTAGAGCTTACTGTTTCATCCTGTTTTTCACAAGCTATTCACGAAAAAAAAAAATCATTTGAAAAGGATTCTGTTTTCTGAATTATGTAGGGGAGGCAGGCAGGGAGGAAAGAAGTATGTCTGAAAGGAAGAAAACTGATTTGCATTTTAAATTTTTGGTCAAGACTCTAGAGTTAAAATAAAAATTCTAAATGGTGTTCTGAGGACGCCCACCTAGGACTTCATCCACCATGTCCAAGGAAACACACGCCATAAATTACACCTGGCACACGTTGGGAAGAAAACCACCTACCACCAACTCTCCCTTTCCTGGACTTGGAAATATATTCTTCCCTTCAAGCAAGCGGAATTCCCAACTGTATTTTCTGATAGGAGAGACTAAATCTGTTTTTGAAACAGAGAGTTCTGAGGGATTTCAACATCTTGCTTTGTTTAACCCACAAGTATGCAAACACACACATTTTCATCTCCACGGTGGGTAATCACTGCCTCCGATATGACGTGCGGACCCGTGAGAGGTACGTTTCCACACGATCACACCCTTCTAAATGGAGGATGCACGCTTTAGAGCCGGCATTTGATGAAACGTTCCTGCCTTCTCCAAAGCTCCCCAGTGTGAACGAGAGAAAAGGCCACCCCTTGTGAGCTCAAGGCTGCAGTCTGTTCTGAGTGACTTCTGAGTTCCTCCAAGAAACACAGTTGAGTTTTACCACTGTCATGGGAAATCTACAAATCAACCCGACCTCAACGAAAGAACAGGAGGGCACTGCTGCCCCAGCAGATCTGGCCTGATACACAAATCCGATTAACCTAAGAGAAGCCGTGTCAACTGGTCACAGTGCTGCATCCTTCTTGTTTGGTGGTGTGTGTGTGTGGCCTGGCATGTTCAAACTTCCACAACCCCGCACCCCCCTGCTCCCCCCAGCTCCCCAGGCAGGGCAGGCGGGGAGGATGTATTACTTGGTTCTGGTGCAAGCATGGTGGACACGATGATGGGCGCCCCCGTGCGCCGGGCCACCTTCTGGTACGGTGAGTGAGGTGTGTGGAGGCTCTGGCTGGCCGGCGGCAGGGTGGATGGCCCCAGGGGCGCACCTGGCTTCCGCAAGACCTGAGGGCTGCCGTGAGGGCTGGGCAGCGGAGAGGCGGCCACGTTGCGCTCCCTCTTTAGCAGCTCCATGGGCACCGTGTATGCTGTGGAGTAGGCTGTTCTGGGGCCAGGGTGAAGGGGGTTCGAGGGGCCCGGGTTAGTCAAGGCCACCCCTGCCTGCAGGGGGTACGTGGGGCTCAGACGCGCCGTCAGGGCGCAAGGGGTGGGAGAGCTGTACCCGGAATTGGAGGGGAAGTGGGGGGCATGGGCACCCACGCCAGGGGCAGAATAGGTGGCCGCCGTCTCCAGGAGATGCTGAGATGGTGCGCTGGAGGGGCGGCGAGCCGGGTCTCCGGCTCGGGGGGCTGCTGTCTGCAGGGGACCTGCAGGCTGGGGCTGCAGGGCTGCAGTGCCCAGAGAAGCCAAGTCACCATGGAGCAGTTCGCTTCGGTGGCTGAAGCTGCTGGACCGTGCCCGGGGTAGGGGGCCCACCCGGTCCTGCCTCCGCAGCTGCATCTCGGTCCTGCAGCTGCTGGCCAGGCGGCTCAGAACACGGGCCTGGCCCAGGTTGGGTGCGACAGACTTGATATCCGCGTCCTCCAGGGTAGCCAGGACGGCCGGAGAGTCAAAGCCCTGCTGTAGTAGGGCGGCCAGCGTGGCCTCCGCCAGCCCCTCCGCCCGCAGAAAGGCCAGGAATTCAGGGGGCACGGTCCTCTTGCCACCAGGACCCTGGAATGCGGACAGGTCAGCTTCGTAAGTCTCATAAGCCATCTTGGACGGGAGGCTTTCCCGGGCAGGCCCGTAGCCTCGATTCAGGGCCCCTGGGGCCACCCCCGTACTGCCCTCGGGGGCAGTAGCTGAGCTGGGGTCCACAACCAGGCACGTCGGGGCCACCTGTCTGGCAGAGGCAGGGTCAGCGGGTCTTTCGCTGATGTCGCTGAAGACCTGGCTGGGGGGGTAGGCAGGCGCCTCCGCCCCATACCTGGCGTTGGGCTGCTCCCGTCCATACCGCCCGGGGGATGCAGGCCTGCTGTGTGTCCGCTGCCCCTGAGGGATCATTTTACCTCCAGGATCCCGGTACAGGTGACCGGCGCCCTGCAGGGCAGGTGACCGGCCTTGCATTTGATCCCATGACGTTCTGCTGCCAAGCACTCCATAGCTGGGGACCGGCCGGCTGACTCCTGGGTCCTGATAGAGGGGAGGCTCTTTGGGTACCCTAGCAGCTCCAGACGGGTCACTGTAGTCATCCCGTGGCAGCAGGGGGCTGCGACCAGACATCACTGCCTGTCTGCTGTCGTAGAAGGTGAAGTCAGGAGTAGACCCCTTTCTTGCAGCCACTGAGTTATAAACGGCCTCCTGGTACAGGTAGGGCTCGGCAGCCCCGGGCAGGGCAGCGTCCTGTGGTCGGTGGTTTGGCTCAAACCAAGTCCCCTCTGCCGTGCCATACGTCAGGGAGCTTCTCCTCCCCAGAGGCCGCAGGGACTCGGCGTTCTCCCAGGGGCCCTCGTACCACCCGGCAGCATCCCAGCTCTGAGAACGACCAATATTTATATGCCTGCTGGGAACTGGCATTGGAAAAAAAATGACTGCGGACGAGGCAGAGGAGAAGCTTTTCTTTATAAATCTTCAATTACATACATCAAACACAGACCTGGCTGTGTGCTAACCCTTCCGAGACGGCAGCGACAACCAACTGGGGGTTTTCTGTTTCAAAGCATGGCCTAAATTATTAATCCTCCGAAACCTTAGCAGACAAAACATAAGACTCACGGTAACTTTGCCTCACTCCCCAACGATAGCCAGAGAGGTCTGTTCCTTACAGCTCAGTCCCAGAGAGGAGGCTGTCCCCAGCCTGCCAGGTCCCCCTTCCTAGCTGGTGTGCTCACATGGACTGGGGCTCTCTCAGCATGAGGATTAGGAGCTAAATAAAACCCCTAAAGCTTTGTTCCATGTGACATCTCGTTAGACTGATGAAGCCGGCAGCTTGCTCCATCCAGCCCTCCCAAGCTGCAACTGGGATTTACTTCCACACGGAAGCTGGGGTTTATACTCCCCCTTCTGCACCAGGGTACTTTTAGGATGAACACTGTCTCCCGCTCTGGATGGGGCTGCTCCCACCCCCGCCACTGATTCCTGAGAGGCAACAGAAGCAAAATAAGGCTGCTTCAGTGTCAGTCCACTCTTAATCCACCACGATGAAACGTTAATCCATGGCACAGCTAAACACAAATTAAACGTGGATAAACAGAAAAAGGTCCACACGTGATCCTAGGCCATGGATGTCTAGCCCAAAAAAGGGGCCAGATCTGAAACCTGATGCTTTGATGATACTGAGATCTGACTTTGAGATGACTCTCTGGTTGTGAATCAAAGCCCAAATGCATTCTTTACCTTATTACTGCGAAACACAGATCCGCTCATACTGTAGAGGTGGTGGCTGGGGGAAGGGTGTGTGTGCCGGGGAAGGGCGTGTGTAATCTGGAATTTAAAGTGACTGCAACAGAGGTCACAGGAACAGGAGGATGGGCGACTAAACCTTACACTGCAAAGCAAAACTGGGAAGCGGCTGCATCTGAGTATCTCATCTTCCTTTAGGTACGTCAGAAAGAAAAGCCTAATTCCAGCAGGCTTAGATCCTGCAGATGATTTTCCGCATTCACATGGATTAAGCTTTCAGAGTCCACAAAGGACTTCAGCGCAATAATGCAAAGAAGAGCAGTTATTTAGGTAAAGGAGCACCCCAAAGTATTAAGACATTTCCTTAAACATACAGAACAGTCCCAGAGAAGCAACATCCCAGACTAACACGGTAGGTTCCTGCCCTGCAACTGCAGGATTCCCATGACAAAGAATTCACAGCAAAAATAAAAGCTGGTGATTAGGAAGCTACAAAGGCTATATATATTGAAAGCATTTTAAAATGAGACAATATGCATACCTGCAAGCTTTAAACCAAAGAGTGCTGTCATATCTCTCGCAATCTAGCACTCTACTAGAATCTTCTAAAAGAGAAATACTAGTATTTTTTTTTTTTTCCTTGAGATGGAGTCTCGCTCTGTTGCCCAGGCTGGAGTGCAGTGGCGTGATCTCGGCTTACTGCAAGCTCCGCCTCCTGGGTTCACGCCATTCTCCTGCCTCAGCCTCCTGAGTAGCTGGGACTACAGGCGCCCACCACCACGCCTGGCTAATTTTTTTTTTTGTATTTTTAGTAGAGACAGGGTTTCACCGTGTTAGCCAGGATGGTCTTGATCTTCTGACCTTGTGATCTGCCCGCCTCGGCCTCCCAAAGTGCTGGGATTATAGGCTTGAGCCACCGCGCCTGGCCCTAATTTTTTTTTTTTTTTGAGACAGAGTTTCGCTCTTGTTTCCCAGGCTGGAGTGCAATGGCGCGGTCTCTGCTCACTGGAATCTCCACCTACTGGGTTCAAGCAATTCTCCTGCCTCAGCCTCACAAGTAACTGGGATTACAGGTGTGCGTCTCCACGCCTGGCTAATTTTTATATTTTTAGTAGAGACTACCACGTCTCCATCTACTTCACCATGTTGGCCAGGCTGGTCTTGAACTGACCTCAGGTGATCCACGTGCCCTGGCCTCCCAAAGTGCTGGGATTACAGACGTGAGCCACTGTATCCGGCTAACACTTCAGGATTAAGCCACCTTGCCAATTTCCTCTCCTTGCTGTAATGAACAATGTGACATTATGTGGGGTTAGTACTATGTAACCCCACTCAGGATGCAGGCACAGCCCTCAAAGATGGGTGGATGAACTCAGAGCAGTCCAGGAAAATCCCCCATGCTGTCTTTTTGAAGCAGGGTAAGGTAGCTCTGCTGACTCACCTGCTTATTTACTATCTGGTTTTCAGCTCAGCAAGTTCTCAAATGGAAACAGGGCTCTATAGAAGAATGTTTACCTGGTAACTCCTAAGAAACCAGTAATGATTCTTAGGGAGGTTCCTGAGCTGGTGTTCAAGGGTGATCGCAGGAGCAGGGGCAGATGTGGGCAGATGTGCTTTGGGGCGGCGTCAGCCTCCCATTGAACCAGGAGGCCCAGTTTCCATTTCTATCACATTTCTATCAACTTCCAACCTGTTCTGCTTGGAAACCACCCAAACTCACACAGCCTCGGCTCTGAGATTTGACAAATATTATGACAGATGTTTTCCTGTGCTAGGTAAGAACATCTGTAACTGGACTCACACTTTTCCAAACACCCTGGTTACACAAACAACATACACACACACACACCACACTACAGTCTTTTAAAAAGGACTGCTTTTCTGAAAAATTCTCATGTCAACTAAAAGTGAGATGGGACCAATTAGAGTAATACATCTCATGGGCTTCATTTTTTAATTCTGCCAAAACTCTCTCTATAGAAATTATGTCAAGTAAAAATAAGATGATTGTGTAACAGAAAAATCATCTCCTGAAAATTAAGAAAGATAAACTCAAACTCTCTTGCAGATGAAATGAACCCAAGAAAAAGCCGGTTGTGTAGAAAAACGTGACAGCCATGTCGGGGAGCCAGGCGATGTCCGCCCAAAGCCAATTCCGAAGTCCATGTGCAACACAAAGTGTCAGTTACCAACAACAGGGACCTACAGAGACCAGACAATTCCAGAGATGGATCCAGAAAGTTCCAGAAGAGCTGGGAAGAGCAGCCTTTGGACAAACTGCCAACAAGCGTTTCATGTACCCACTGGAATAATCACGCAGGAAAGTGCTTGAAATGAGTGGGAAAACACGGCTCTGGGGTCTAACTCTCACTTTTACAGAAAAACAAGATCGGGTGGGATCAGTGAGTCTGAAGGCTGCAGTGACATCAGAGTCTTTGGCTCAGTGGCATGTCCCTCTTAGCTGTGTTGTCACCTGCCCCCTCGGTGGGCTGCCAGGTCTGTCTCAAGGCCTTATGAGGGCACAGCTCATTCTCAGGAGGCAGCAGACCCAAACTGAGGGAACAGCTTCCCCAGGGGGGTCCAGCACCTGCCTGGGCTTCCATTCCCTGGTCCTACCTCCACCAACACGAAGGGCCAGGGCAGCTCTGCAGGTGACGGCAGAAATAAGATCTCAAGAGGCTCTTTGGTGCCTGCTGCATCCCAGGACGGAGCCACCACAGTGCCCTCTGCGTCTCCCATAGCCAGCACCTCCCCAGGGAGGCTGCGGAAGTTAGTGGGTAACGGTTTTCTGGCAGACACAGGGCAGAAAAATCGGCCTATGGCATACCCATTTCCTGCTTTTAAATGTGGACAGCCTGTGTTGGATTTTTGTATGTTTCTGTCAAGGTAAGTGTTGTAGAATTTGTGCCATTAAAAAAGTTTTCTTGGGCCGGGTGCGGTGGCTCACGCCTGTGTGGTAATCCCAGCACTCTGGGAGACTGAGGGGGGGCAGATCACCTGATGCCAGGAGTTGGAGACCAGCCTGGCCAACAGGGCAAAACCCCATCTCTACTAAAAATACAAAAATTAGCCAGGGGTGGTGGCACGCACCTGTAATCCCAGCTACTCGGGAGGCTGAGGCAGGAGAATCGCTGGAACCTGGGAGGCGGAGGTTGCAGTGAGCTGAGGTCGCACCACTGCACTCAAGCCTGGGCAACAGAGCGAGATTCCATCTCAAAAAACAAAAACAAAAACAACAAAAAAACAAAACAAAACAAAAAAACAAAATTTTCTTTCCTCTCATCAACCCCGCCTCCGAAATCCTCAACCCAAAGAAACCAACTTGGCTAATCTAGTGCAAAGGGTAGGAGACCACACCGAATGCACTGGTGCCACAGCAAACACAAAGTTGGCTGGGTTTTAAAGCAGCCTTCATCTAAATCACACAAGCACACAGCAACAATTAGCAAAACTGCCCAGACATCGTTTCAGTTACCAAAGGGGCCGAGTGGCACCGCACCCTTGCTTGCACACTGAGTGCCCTCACCAATTTCTGGGCCTGGAGCGCAGAGGCTTGGGCACCCGCGCAACGCACCAAAGGAAGTCAGGAGAGTGACGTGGAGTGTCTGAACCAACCCAGCCCCTTCCAGATTAGCTGCATCCTAAGAAGCCCCAGCCCTCACGTCTCTCAATATTTAGCCATGGTAAGTGAAACGAAAGGCTTGCACATTGCTTCGGACTCAATTTCTTGCCTATATTGTAAAGCGTCCTGAGAACTGCATTATGAAAATTAGGTTTGATTACCACTCAGTATGGGGTTTCAAAATAAAAAAAGCAAGCCCGTTCTCTCACACGGCCCATTTTGAAAGTATTGGTGGTGCCAAAGTGTGCCCTGGGACCCCAGCGGGGATGCAGGACAGGCCTCACCTTGGACCATGTCAGGTTTCCCATTTCTAGCAATGGAACACACTTGACCTCAAGAGGCTTCGCTCAGCTCTGGACAGCACCTGGCACGAGACGCTCCACACAGTAGGTGCTCAATGAACACCACCCCTTCCACTCTTCAGCAGCTTTTCCTGCAGATCCCCAAAGTCTCCACCTCACCTCCACGGTGCTCCGCCCTATCACACTCTACTGTTTTGAGGACTCCTTGGCTGTCCTGGGATCAGAAGGTCCCAGGACTTCTTCCTTCCTCTGGTTTTGTTAGCAATGCTCCTCATCAGGGCTGGCTCAGCCAGCCCTCCCCCATGAAGCTTTCTCAGTCCAATTCTGTCACTCTGTCCTTAGTCCAAAAAATCTGCCACTCATCAAGATGAGAAAAGCACTCCAAAAATAATCCAGAGAATGCACGTGCCTGCAGAGACAGACCACGGCATGGCCGCTGAGCCCCTGACCTGCGAGCGGAGCGCACCCCTCCCTCTGTGGCACGTGCTCCCTCCATTCATCACGTGCTTTTCATCTCATTTGACACTCGGGCTGTAAATCAAACTGTCGGCTATGACTCGATGGTGATGGACGGCTGGCCTCAAGGGAGTGTACGGTGTGATGGGGGAAAACGACAGAGACATGGACACAGTCCCCAGAAGCCCCCCTCCCGCCCCCACCCCGATCACAACCACTATAGCCCTCTGGGCCTGAGCCCACATCAAAGCCCAAACGGCCCCATTTGCAAGCCTGGGCACGGTGGACACTAAGCTAGGCAAAGTATCCACTGCCCAAATATGAATGGCCGCCTGACAGGGACCCGCTCCACCTGAGCCTGCACGCGACAGTTTCAGCACACAGGCCTTGATGGGACAGTCAGCCTTTCTGCGGACACAAAAGAAATGACTCTCCGCCTCACTCCCAAGTCTCGGAAAAGTTCGTGTCACCCATCCCAGGTTGCAAATGGGAAGGGAGGGACCCTCCTAGCACAGACATCTCTTCAACCGGAACACGGAAAACAAAACCCTCAGGTGACGAGAAACAGGCTGGAGGGACAGGGAGTGTGGGATCCCACTGTGCCCAGGTGCTCCACACCCAGGATGCTCCTTCCTCTCAGTGTCTTCACAGCCCAGCTGGGGTGCTCAGCCTGGCTCCTGCTGGATGTGGAAGGGCTGAGAAAGGCACGTGAGGTCACTCTGTAGATGGAGACGAGACAGACACAGAGGAACGCCCTCGAGCGCGCAGGCCAAGGTGCCCGGGCTTTAGCAGCAAGAGAGCCAAGCAGTAGAAACCAATCAGAGAGGAGTCTCATTTCACAGCTTAACACTGTACCTCTGGAAAAGGAGAGAGGGCAAGAAGCTGGCAGCAAAATGTATGTTGGAGTTCTGGTTCACAGTCACCCCAAATACCTGTCAATTAGGTTGAGTTGTGTGAAGAGCGCAGAAGGTTCTCTGCACTCGTGCGAGCTGCCGTCTGCTGCTGTCTGGCTACCCCGGGGCCTCCTCCAAATACGGGTATGTACTGTTCCCCCTGAGGCACTCCTTCCCTGCCCGTCCCCCCCGCCCTCCCGCACCAGGCACTGCTCCCCACGAGGCACTGACTCGGCCTGAAACCAGAGACGCTCTTTCCCCAAAGGTGCTGCTCTTTCCCCAAAGGTGCAGGGACCAAGAGGGCAGGCACTGAGAATGAAGCCCTGGGCAGCTGGACCCAGGAGCTCTGGGCTGCACTGTGGGAGGTTTAGACTCAATCATCGACGGAAACAGGGCACCACCAACCAGAGGGTGGGAGAACGTGCAATTCACTGTGGTGGGGGCAGGAGCTGAAAACCGCAGCCACAGAACCAAGCTAGAAGATGGTGATGAACCCCCAAATCCCAGCCACTGACTCTAATCGCACTACACATGCCTGGCCCCCAAAGTAAAAGCAAAGCAGCCTTAATATTTTGCTATTAGAAAAAAGTGGTGAGTATGAAGGCATCCGCCCATCACCGAACTGACCAGTGCAAAGAGAAGCTTATGTTTGTGCTTGAGAAACGAGTAACAACAGAGAAATAAAACACTGAACCTGATTCACAGTTGCAGAAAGGGAGGGCAGTCTATGAACCCCATCCCCAGAGCTGGTGGAGGAACAGGTCAGGTGAGGGGTTCCCTGGGGAGGGGTCCTCACTCTGAGTTTCTCTTAAAGCTGGGGACAGATAAAGCAAAATGTGAAATTTTACTCCTTGCAAGTAAGTGCACTTTTGCCTGTAAAGCTTCGCCTTGACTGTTTCCTGAACCTTTACCTTTGCGTAAGATTGTTTGGGTATGTTCATTTGTGCTTTGGAGTTTTAAGGCATGTCTAGTTGACTATTGTATATTTACATAGCTAAGGCAATTACAGCTAATCACATAATTGCTGGAAATGTGCATAACTGCCTGATCCCAACATATAATTATAATGTATAGCAACATGATGAATCCCATTTTTAAAATCCACATTTTGGGGCTATTTAAAGTTACTTATTAGAACTGTTTGTGGACTACCTATAGGCAGGCTTCAACTCTTGTTTCTTTACAAAGTGCTCAAAGGGCTTTAAAAAACAAACACAAACAAGTCCTGATTTTATAACGTATTTTTACAAAGATAGGTGAAAACAAAACAGCTACCCAGAACAAAAACAAATAAAATCTCAAATACCAAACAAAACCATCTGTCAATACTCTGTGGATTTTGCACTTTCCTCGGGGAAAGAGAAAGTCACTCTCTCAGCCTGGAGGTTCTGATGGGTGTTTGCCAGGCAAGGAGGCTGCCGGAAGAAGGAAAGGGCCTCCCTCTGGACTTCGAGACCACTTGGGTAACCTTGGTGACCGGAGGCGCCTGTCTTTGTTCCTTATACACACGAATGACCTTTCTTGGGGGCACATCCCACTGAGATGTGCTTCCGCAATGGCAAGTTCAACCCACTGAGAAGAGCAGAGGAGCCCATGACAAAGAAACCACTGAGGAAGCTCCTTCCACCTCATCCCTGGCGGCATCTTCTCAGACTTCTCGTTTTCCTCTACGACGAAGATGACGCAGAATGAGATTCCCAGAATTTCTAACTATCTATGTGTTTCACAGAAACCAGCTTGTCTCCTTCTTCCTCACATCCATCCGACCAGCTCATCGCCCTCATTCCTTTTATTCTCTGTGGTCGTGAGAACATTCCAGAGGTGAGGAATGTTTCATGAGTTTGTTTATTTAAGAAGAGGTCCCTTTTATTTTTGCAGAGAAAATGGAGACGCAGCCTCCCTGAGTCATGTTACAAGGGGACTCATCACCACTCGGCTGATAGCGTCCTCGGAACCATTTTCCACGTCTCTAACACATTCGAACAAAATGCAGTAAAATGAAACACGTACTTTTTTCAAGTTGTGATCGCAATACCAACAGGAAAGGGGAGCAGCGTTTACGGACTGATTCTGTCATAACCCACAAGAAGAAACTCTAACAAAAAGTCACCACCAACAACAGCCATTGTGGTTTATTAAGTTCTACAAACCCAGGGCTCTGCAAGATGCTCTTCTGGGTTCCCTTTGCAATGCTGAGTGATTGTCAGCTAGCCCTTATTTCCAACCAATAAATGTTTGGGGCAAACCAAACCAGTTCTGGCATAATACAATAAGGTAGGTACTAAAACCCTCCAGCTGGTGCAGTTCACAATGTCAATGAGGTCAGCAAACTAAGCAGATAGGAAAACCTCAATTATACTTGAGAATGAGGAGACCACAATCTTGTTCTGATCAGCCTATGTTATGAGGGGGCTCCTTCGTAATAATTATGGTATTATAGGATTGTTTGATGGTAGGCATCAGAAAAAAAAAACAAAGAAACAAATTATAAATATCAAACTCAAAGAGTTACATTAAAAAAATTAATATGTGGCTTTTACGTCGGCTAGAAAGGCCATTATTCCAGCTCATCTGGCTGGAGTCCCAAAGACTGTCTGTGTTCTGCTCTCAGAGTAAAGACACAGCATGGCGGGGTGAATCCCCACGGCCGATTCCGGGCACACAGAGTGATCAAACTCCATGCCACTTTTTCTTGCTTTGAAAGTTTCAAGGAGGAAGGGGCTGGACAGGCCTTAGAAAGCAGGGAAAGGTTGTAGAAGTATCTGTGCAGGGGTGATGCTCAGATTCCACCGGAGTGCCTGCAGTGGGATCCTGGAGAGGCCTGCCTGATTCCAGAAAGAAAACAAACCTAAGGTCCTTGTGTCCTCGGGTGTAGGCAGTGGGGAGGAAGAAGAAACAGTCTGACAGGCTCTCTGCATATCAATACAGAACATTCTACAAGTAGTTGACACAATAGAGACATGGTGAGAATTCAAAGCTAGAAGGAGTGTGTGTGTGTGTGTGTGTGTGTGTGTGTGTGTTAGATGTTCAAGGCCTTCAGGTGGAAGAAAGAGCTGAATCCAAGGAGCTGATATGAGAGAAGGCCAAACAGAGAAAAACAGACTGCCCGGGTTCCTGGGTGCAAACTGCCCACTGCTCAGCACCTCTCTGGCAGCACCTGTGAGATGGGTGCACCTGTCCTGACCCATAACAGCTGCCACAAGGACTAAGTCAGCTTATACACAGGAGGAGCACCAACAAAGCACCCGGGACCAACTGTGAGTGCTTAATGAGATGCCCAGGGAGCTGACAAATACATGGCGACCCACATTGGAGTAACTGCATTTTGGCCTGTCTGCGTTGATAGTGGTCACTGAGAAATTTAAACAATATAACTGCAAATGTATCTGGAACCCTACGCATGTGCAAGGTAACGCAAACTTCTGTTATAAAAAATGGGCTGAAAATTTCCTATTACACATGAAGAGGGTGGGAAGGTTGGTGAATCATCCTTCAGCACCTGTCTGGATGGGACAGAGGGTCTGCAAGCAGACAATGCTTTTGCCTAAGTCAGGTTTATATAGCCATGGAAACACAAAGAGGAAACGCGGCTGGCTTTTCAATCCCATTCTAGCTTCTGATGCAACACCCCCGGAGAATCCCGGATGAAGGGGGTGGAATCAGCCCCAGAGGCATTCCTGCTACTAACCTTGGAAAGCTGAATCATGAGCATGTTCCAGAAGCAAGTACTCAGTAACCTCAATCAAGCACCTTTACACCGGAAGTCAAGAGTAAATTTTACAACTCCCCATACAATCTGGAGAACCCACACTGTGGAATAGCCTACAAATCAATGGGGCCTGGGCTCTTCAGTAAGTCCAATGTCTCTGAAAGTCAAAAAGCCCAGGGGATAATTTTAGACTAAGGAGACTAGAGAGATGTAACAACTAAACACAAAGCATGACCCTTACCTATTGCACAGGCAGAGATGTGGGAGGAATGCGGATATGCAGCCTATATTAGACAATACTGTCCTGAGGTTAGATTCCTGGGGTTCATTCCGGTATTGGGAGCATGTAGGAAATTGGATAAAAGGTGCCGTGCCATGCCATAAGTACTCCAGAGTAAAGTGCTGCCCCTGCATTTTTTCAGATGGTTCTGGAAGAAAATCCATCACCTACTCACACACGTGTCTATTTATATGTATATCTCTATTTCTATCTCCCCTCAAAGAAATCTGGAAAACTGAATGGCATATTGGTGTTCACTGTACTATCCTACCAACCTCTCTGTAGGTTTTTATAATTCGCAAATGTTTACTTTAAAAAACCCCTTTAACGCCAAACTCCTTATACTGAACCCCCGGAATGTCAGTGCTTTTGTGATCTTGCAGCGCAGAGTTCTGTGGGGCCGTGGAGTCACTCAGCAGAATGTCTACGATGTCCCCACCCCGTGTGGCTTGAGGCACATCTACTTATAGGACGGATAATTCCATATGGGGCAGCTGCAGGGGAAGGCCTGTGGGTTGCATATTCCCGTCTGCAAACTGGTGCATCAGGTACTGCGTGTGCGTGAAGCGGTGCAGAGGGGGCTGTGGAGCCACCTTCACTTCCCTCCGAAAGCCACCCTGTAGGGCAGTACCAGCAATCACCCTGAGCAAAGAGCAGCCTGGTAGCACTGACTCCCCCATCTGGCAGGTGCACTCACCCCCAAACCCAAATCCACACGGTGGTTCCTTACCACCCGCTATCTGGGAGAGTACAGTGCTTAATCAACACTTCAGAGTTTTGTCCCCAGGTTTCCATTAGATTTTAATTATGTTTATTTTTCCTTTCACGAAGAGAACACTTCCAGACATTTCCAAAGATACTAGGGACATGAACACACCACGAGGGGCAATGCTGGGCTCTTCAGGAATCTCCTAACATCAGGGAATTCAGCATTGTAAATATCTTAATCCAAAAGAGGTAAAGTCCTGAGATTTCAGGAAGTGAAAAAAGATGGTCCTAATCAACATCATCTTTCATATGCGTAATACATGGAAGACATGGACCTCAGGGCCCACCAGCCCTGAAACTGTCCTCCTAGTCCCCAACCCCGCCCCAGAAGCCAGGCTTTGTCCTAAGCCAAGGCCAGGCCCATGGCCAAGGGCACCCAGCAGAGGGTGCCGATGGTGTGCAGTGTTGGAATCGCAGGAGGGACTCTGGCGTGGGGGGTGGCACAGCCAACTCAAGCGAGCAGCCAGCAAGATTTGAGTGAGGGACTAGGTATGTTTGGTAAAAACCGCCAAACACGCTCTTACCTTCACAAATTCTGTCCAATCGCTGTCTCTTGACTTTGTGCTTATCCACAAGGGCCATTCTTTATGGAACTTTGCAACTCTCAGATCAAAAGGCAAAGCAGTCCTCTAAGAACTTAAGGGAACTCGCAGGAGTCTGCGTGCATGACGCCACTATGAACCCTGAAACAAGGAGAAAAGAATCCTTACTCTCTGGAGACCCTCCAGGCACAGGACAACAGCTCATTGGGGACTTAACTCCTACTTTCTATAAGGGAACCTGCCATCCGGACTCATGGGACTTGCTCTCTTCCCAAAACACTGGGAATGGAGGTTGTCCCAAGTGCATCTCAGCTGCCTCCTGCTTCTTATCTCATGATAGAAAGCAAGTGAATGCACATGAGACAATCGTCAGTTATTTCTGGAAGCATCAAATTCCAACAGACCTCTTGCTTTTAACTTTAGGGCTATAAATGCCAATTTACTGACCAATTTGAAGTATAATAAATTGTGTTCCAGTGGCATAGACCAAGTGACAGCCAGTTGGACCTGCCCCGGATGCACTCGCACTGAGATGCAGACACCCACTGTGGCAACTTGAGGGGCTCTGCCAAGGCCTTCTGCCAGGTGAGTACAACAGTACTTTCCAAAACAGCAGCGCAGGGGACAGGGGTCAAAGCCACAGCTCAGCACAACACAAAACCCTGCCCTATCACGTGAGAACGCGGGTGGGAAGCCCCAGCAGCTCCTAACCAACGTTCATCCAGTGCCACCTTCCTGAACCTTCCTTGCAGCTGGAGGGGACTGCAGTCAGCACCAGCCAAGGGCAGGGTCCCAGGCTGCTGGCCTTGACATTGGGTCCCAGCTATATGGGCTGAAGTATTTCTTATCGAGAGAGTGTAAGCATCCCCACGAAGTTTCAGACAGAGGTGAGGCAGATGGAGGAGGCAAGAAAAGGCTTCCCACGTAGTTTGGGGTATGTGGGATTCCTTAGAGGGAGACCTGACTGAGGCCTGGGGAAGAGGAGCTGCTGCCCATCCTCCTTCTGGAAGGGTCAGGATCTGAGCACTTTGGAAGCCTCTGACTATCACCAATGTGCCAGGTGAGGTCCAGATCATTAACTGCTGTCCCCAATATCCCAGCTTTTGAGTCACTGCTATGGAACTGCATTCTTTACATTGATTAAAGAAGGCTTGGTGAATCTTGGCCAGGCGCAGTGGCTCATGCCTATAAGCCCAGCAGTTTGGGAGGCCGAGGCGGGCGGATCACGTGAGGTCAGGAGTTCGAGACCAGCCTGGCCAACATGATAAAATCCTGTCTCTACTAAAAATACAAAAGTTAGCTGGGTATGGTGGCAGGCACCTGTAATCCCAGCTATTCGGGAGGCTGAGGCAAAAGAATCATTTGAATCTGGAAGGTGGAGGCTGCAGTGAGCCGAGGTCATACCACTGTACTCCAACCTGGTGACAGAGCAAGACTCTGTCTCGGGAAAAAAAAAAAAAAAAAAGGCTTGAAGAATCTCAGTTGGGAAGCACAACATTTAAGGCCCCACTCTATTGTCTTCTGTGTTTTTTTTTCCCCCAAGGAACACAATTAAATCAGTCTTATTTTAAGAACATCACCACAACCACATACACACACACAGAAAAAGGGGTTCTCAGTGGAAAGAAAGAGGAGACATGGAAGACAAAAGTGAGGCCCAAGGGGTAGAAATGAGGATGATGATGTACGGCCATCAGTTATGCAAAACATTAAGAGTTACTTTATCAAAAGGTCAGACTCAGGTCTACCAGGTTACTGTAAGTGAATGGCTAATTTCCCAGCAATGAGGCTGAAAAGGCATCCGAAAGATTTATGGCGATAATTACGTGAGTTTTAATAAAAGAGCTAGGAAAAAGCACAATTTCCAATCACATAAATAATTAATGTAACATCCCTGAGATACCAAACCCCTTCGACGACTGGGAAATTCCCCCAAAACGGGGAATGACCATATCTGATCCGTCAGGAGATGAAGCTTGTCCTAGAATGTGTGGGTTACCCTTGAGCAGATCCATATGGATGTATTTTAAAAACTGGTTTTGCTAGTGTTGGCTTTTTTATTTTTGGTGAGACAGGGTCTGCTCTTCACTCAGGCTGGAATGCAGGGACAAGCTCATGCTCACTGCAGCCTCGACCTCCCAGGCTCAAGCAATCCTCCCACCTCAGTCTCCTTAATAGCTGGTACTACAGGCATGTGCCAACATGCCTGGCTAATTTTTTGTATTTTTTGAAGAGATGGGGTTTCACCATGTTGCCTGGGCTGGTCTCGAACTTCTGAACTCAAGCGATCCACCCCCTCAGCCTCCCAAAGTGCTGGGATTACAGGCGTGAGCCACTGCACCTGGCCAGTGCTGACCTTTCTGAAAGGCAACCACACAAAAAAAGAGTCCCTAACTGTAGCCAACTTGAGAGTTACTGGAGGTGGGGTGAGGGGCCAAACCTATCAATCTGAGCTTCTGTCCATGCCCCCCACCCACAAGTGACTCCAGGTGAGGCTGACCAGGGAGGCTCGGGCCAGCAATTGTCATTTGCTCAGGCCCAAGCTCTGATGGCCAAACTGCAGTCTGGCTCCCCGTCAACTCTATTGTAAAAACAGAATTCCACGTCAGCTGCATCATCCAAGGGGGAAAAGAATTAATTAGTTAATTTTTGTGAAGACCTCGGAGATGAAAAATGACAGCATTATAATCTGAGGCAAGGCGGGTTTCACACCCTCCTCCCCCAATCCCCAAGTGAGGCGTAATCATTCTTTTTGCTTTCCTTTGAATTTTAATTTGTATAATTAGATGGCTTCCTGAAAAATTGATAAGTAGAATTTCAATCATGCAATCAAAGGAAAGATCAGCCATCAGCTTCCACAAACGCCAACATTCTACTATTAAAAAAAAAAAAAAAAAGAGGCTGACTCCCACGTCTGGCTTTTTTGGGGGGTGGGGGGAAGGGGGGTCACCCTCTGTTCTGGCCCTTCTGTGGGTTCCTTTTTGCACACCCCGGCCAGTGGCACCGACCCATGTTTAGGGCTGGCCATCTTGGCTCCCAAGGCCACCAGCCTCTGGGTCTGGTCTGGGCAGTGACCATTGATTTGTGTAGCCTGAATCCCCTCCCCCGATATTTCTTTTGCAACAAGAATGTATGAAATGTGACATTTTCCTCCTTAGCCCTCCCAAGGAGCAAGCTATTTACGAGGACTTAATTACCATCACCATCTTCCAATGACAGCCACAGGCCCTCCTTAGAGCTGAGCTGCACACAGCGGACTCCAGCTGGTCTCCATGCTGAAAGAGCCAGCACCCCCGATCCACACTGGCTCTGGGCTCCCTGACATCATCACAGCTCTCTCGGTGATGCCTGCTACGAAAACTAGCCTCTGCCTTTATTTTAAACCAGTTTTTACTCATAAATCAATTCCCCCCCCCAAAAAACACCAAACATTACGGGCACAAATAAGGAAGGAAAAAAAGTAAGGGGAATGTGTTTCACTATTCCACTTCTGCTGAAATTGCTCCTGAAACCATGTTAGTGGCGGAATTGTGGGTAGGAAGTTCTAGACCCTACTTGTGGAATGAGCTTGGATGAGCTGTTCTGGAGACTCAGGCTCCTTGTTTGTAGAATGGGATGTCACTGTGATGTCCCAAAGTGGCAGTGAGGACCAACCAGTGAGAATGTGCACAAAAGCACTAGGTAGGGGCCCGCAGGCCTCTGCGAGCTGCTCCTGCCTTTCCTCTGACACCCCCTTGCACACTAACCCCGCAGGGAATACTCACTCCCTTCTGGCTGAGGCTGGGAGGTAAATCTCAGTGAAGTTCCCGGTCAACAGGAAAGCTGTATCTTTTCAAAAGGAAAAAGAGTGCCCTGAAGCCAAACCTCACAAGAAGAAACACTGCCTCCCCACAAAAGGAAAGTTTTGGGGAGTCACAGGCCAAACCCCAACCAAAGATCAGCAACGTGGACCTCAAATTTTACTTGCTTGAAGTGAGGGCTATGATCCAGGGCTGAAATATTTGGTGTCAGGAAATTCAGCTCCTTTCTGAAGATGAACAAGGCTTGGAAACGAAAAAGCCACTTGGAGACACTTGGTTGTCTCCAGAGGGGACACGTATGGAAGATGTGTCCCATGGAGGTGTCACAGAGAATGTCAGATTTTTAAGAAATTAGAGAACAAAAAGGAAAAACGGCACATTTTACAACCCCTTGCTTGGCTGTCAAACTCCAACACATTCAGAATCAAGGGCAGGGGAAAGGGCAGGATTTCTAAAATCTGGGCAGGTTAATTTTACTCAATGACCATCACCAGCTCCCTCGTCACCATCATGAGGTTCTCTACCAAGCGGCCTTCGGTTACACAGCACAAAAACCCAGCCCATCAACTCAGTTTTATAGACCCTCTCGATTTCTTTTTCTTTTTTCTTTTTTTTGAGACAGAGTCTGCTCTGTAGCCCAGGCTGGAGTGCAGTGGCATGATCTCAGCTCACTGCAAGCTCCGCCTCCCGGGTTCACGCCATTCTCCTGCCTCAGCCTCCCAAGCAGCTGGAACTACAGGTGCCCACCACCACACCTGGCTAATTTTTTGTATTTTTAGTACAGACGGGGTTTCACGGTATTAGCCAGGATGGTCTCGATCTCCTGACCTTGTGATCTGCCCCCCTCAGCCTCCCAAAGTGCTGGGATTATAGGTGTGAGCCACGGCATCCGGCCGACCCTCTCGATTTCTTGACTCCACTTCCTAGTCTTCATCAACAATAGGCAGCCGAAGGGATTTATAAAAGGCATACCTCTGACAGTGCCTTTCTTCAAAATGAAATTTCTTTCAAATCCAGTTAAACATGATGATGGCTTTCAATTCGTTCAAGGAAATCTACTTAAACACTCTGTTAATAAAGGCAGGCCGAGTTTCACAATATGCTCACAAATTAATATCATCGTAGTTAAGCAAGTTCTGGCAAAGTTCTCTGAATGTGTCTCCGGAGAACTCAGACTGCATTGTTAAGCATGAATGGGGTGTAGATTTCATGTTTGAGAGGTTGAGGCAGGAAGAAAGGACCCCAGCAACCCAGATGGCCGCATCCATGCACAAGGTCCACCACCCTTCTGAGCCTGAGATCCCAAAAGACAGGACTCACTCCTGAAAAGCTTCCTTCACCGAAGCCTGCAGGGCCTCTCAGTGCACCCGCAGGCTCATCTAGGAGCCTGTGTGACCGCTGTGCCAAGATGAGGAGGCAGCAACAGTCTAGGCGGCAGAGACACCCAGCACTTGCACACAGAGCCGAGGATCCTGCCCGGGCGGTGCCGTTGGCACATCTGCAGATTCGGTGCCAGTTAACAGTGCCTTGAGAACGCCAGCCCATCAATGACACCTGCCCAGAAAACACTCTGACTTTTCATCCGGAGTTAATAGAGTGACAGGTGCCCAGGCCACCTCACAAGAGCACATTCCATAAGCTTCAGAAGCCAAACTTGTGCAACAGATGCCTTTCTTAGGAAGACAGCTGGGCAGAATCTTCTGAACAAGTGATGAGCATTTTATTTTGTAAACTGCACTTGGAAAAAACTACTAAAAACCAGACATAAGCAGGGCACGGTGGCGTGTGCCTGTAGTCTCGAGGCTGTGGTGTGCCAGGATTCCACCTGTGAATAAAGCTACTGCACTCTAGCCTGGGCAACCTAGCAAGCCTGTCTCAAACTTAAAACAACGGCAAAACCAGATATAACAAAATAAATGTCCTAAAGGAGTCAGGGATCAGATCAGTGGGTCAAAAAGCACTGGCCCAGCCTTTGATTAAACGGCAACCGTAACACCATAGTTAGTAACAAAATTACTAAAACTACTTTAAGGAAGGAAATGAAGCTTTTTGAGAAAATCAGGGTAGGAAATGAGTTTAATGGAGCCAATTTTCAGAACGACTGCTATGGACCAAATGCTTGTGTACCCTACAATTCTTCTGTGTTGAATGCTGAATATGGATGTTCAAACCCTAATTCTCACAGTGATGTATCCGGGTGCTGGGCCTCTGAAGGTGATTCGCAAAGCTTTGCCCTCAGAAACAGGATTAGCACCCAGTCCGCAGTACGCAAAAGACGATCTCGCTGCTCCACGTGAGGACACAGCCAGGAAGTCTACAAGCCAGCAAGCAGGCCCTCCCAGATCCTGGGTCTGCCAGATCGCTGGTTTTTCACTTCCCAGGCTCCACAGCTGTGAGAAATAAAGTCACTCAGTCGATGGTATTTTTCTTACAGCAGCCCAAACTAAGATGATGGCCAAAAGGGACTATTGCTTCCTGATTATTAATTTTTGCAAATTTAGTTTTATGTTTTTGGGTATTAAGAGGGTATCCGACTTCCAATACAATGGTATACAGGAAAATCTCCCTTTCCTAGCCCCCATACCCCATGTCCTAAAGGTAACTAGCAGGACTCTTTCTTTTTTTTTTTTTGGAGACAGATACTTGCTTTGTTGTCCAGGAAATCTCGGCTCACTGCAACCTCCACTTCCCGGGTTCAAGTGATTCTCCTGCTGTAGCCTCCCAAGTAGCTGGCATGACAGGCACACACCACCAAGCCCAGCACATTTTTGCATTTTTAGTAGATACAGGGTTTCACCACGTTGGCCAGGCTGGTCTCAAACTCTTGACCTCAGGTGATCCACCCCCCTTGGCCTCCCAGAATTCTGGGATTACAGGCGTGAGCCATCACGCCCAGCCATGACCCCTTCTAATACACACATTGAAGCTTCACTCTGGTTCCACCATCAAAGAAAGACTGGGGAGCTCATATTTCCCCAGGGAGCACCCAGCAGCCCAACCCCAGCGTGACATTGTCACACTCTGGTCACATGCCCTCCATCAGTTCCAAGGGCCCTACCCTCTAATTCCCTAGGGCTGATGCAATGCAGGCAACCCAGCTATGGCCAACACAGGGCTACAACCCGCTTCCGGCACCCCAAGGCTAGGTACGCTACAGAATTCACGAGTGCTTGGGTTTAAAAAAAAAAATACATGGCCTCCATAATCTATTACGGTGTACTCCCAAATCAGCCATCTAAGTATCTGTGCCAGAACAGATAATCATACTGACTCAACTGGATTAAGAAAGAATATAAAAAATAGACTCAACAATTTAGGGCAGGTCAAATTCTGCAGCTATCAGAGTATTTTAGAATTTGGATATGAGGGCCAGGAGGCGTGGTGGCTCATGCCTGTAATCCCAGCACACTGAGAGGGCAAGGAGGGGGGATCACATAAGGTCAGAAGTTCGAGACCAGCCTGGCCAACATGGTGAAACCCTGTCTACTAAAAATACAAAAAATTAGCCGGGCATGGTGGTGCACACCTGTAATCCCAGCTACTGGGGAGGCTGAGGCACGAGAATCACTTGAACCCAGGAAGTGGAGGTTGCAGTCAGCTGAGATCCCACCACTGCACTCTAGCCTGAGTTATACAGTGAGACTCTTATCTCAAAAAAAAAAAAAAAAAAATTGGATATGAGGTTAAGGAATGTGGATCTGTGATTCTGTTCTGTCCATCTAACTCCCACCAAAAATTCTTAGGGGCTTTGGAATGACCAAAAAATTCAAAGCGAAGCCCCTGTAAGCTGCACAGGGTAAGAAATCTCAAAGAACGTACACAGCAAGTCTCTGAGCACACGGAGCCAGTGCTAGGAGACGGCACACTATGAGGCTCCGGGCTGCCACACAGAAGGAGGTGAGCAAATCTAAAACCCAGGCTTTCCTTTGGCCAAGAAAGCTGAGCAAATCTTCCTGCTTTGGTTAAGGGTTGTGAGCACACGAAAATACATTTCCTGATGTTAAATGCAAGACTCCAGAATTCTAAATATTTTCACTTGCTAAAAGCTATAATCAAGAACAGAAGATTTGAGCAGAAAGAATTCGTGATTTTCCTAATTGGTTGTTTGATGTGTGTCATAATGGAAATTAAGTGTTGGTCTTTGTTGCTAAAGAAAATGAGCCGTTCCTGTGTTTAAGATTTTCACACATTTTAAAAGCACTTGTCTGTCTTCCAAATACGCCTTAAAAATAAACAGTATATTCGTTTTAATAGTGTTATTTAATAATAAAGGCTAAGCAAAAAAAGGGATAAAAGCAAATAAGCAAACAAACTAAACGACACCTCTATTCCTGTCTGTTTAGACATGAGGAATCAGGAATGCAAATTAATTTTTCCTTTTCCAGTTTTCTCTTTCCTACTCTAGCATGAACATTTTGATCTACAGCTGAGAAGTCTGGTTGAACAGAGAAAAAAAATTAGTGATCTCAAACTCTATGCAGACAGAAGTGGTTCCATCAGAAAATGCATCTTTTGTCACATACGGTGTGCAAGAAATGATTCCAGAATGTTTATATCTGAAAGTCACACAGAGAAAGTATCCAGAACGTTGGAAGGTTCTCATGTCATGCCTGCAGGAGGGCACTGGGCCATGGTAAGTAAGGCCATTTGGGTGGGTACTCCTGTGCCCCTATAATCGCCAGGGCAAAATCTGCAGCCTGATACAACTGGGCACACACAATGCATCTGTTGTGTCGAGCATGGTGTAAAAGCCATGGGGACTGATGGCCACTAAAGGTTCTTTGAATGTGAGGACTTGCAAAAGAACCACCAGGCTACACTTCTTGGAGAGAAATATCTGGAGGTTACATGCTAAACCTATGCAAAACCTAATACAGTTTATTAGATTATGTATTCAGCTGTCAATTGTAATTATATTATAGAACACTGTGTTATATGTATCATAGAGTATATAATAAATTGTTAATGAGATAATGTTAAACATTGCTGTCTTAGTATATGAAATGGGGGAAGATTTAATCCTCTTAAGGTAACTTTTAATTATTTAGCTTATACTTAACACATGAATTGCCCTTGTATTTAAATATCGAATAAAGACAATTATAGGAAATAGCTACTTATCAAACAAATTGCAATGATGAGATACGAATTTATAAAAAAGTCTTCAGGTTAGATTTTTAAGATGTTTGCCTTTGGATTTTGCCTCAGAGAGGCCTGGAATCCTCGACTGATTTTGTGGGGACTCCACTGTCCTTAGGGGCCTTCTGAGATCCCAGCCCACTCATCTCCTGACACTGTAGGGTCCAGAATGCTCGTATAAGGACATGCTCTCTGCAGTCTCTGCTTGCTCTCAGAACCAATGGAAACCACCCTCGTGGGCTGACCTGTTCCTGTGGCAGCCCGTCCTGGGAGCTGGCCCAGCCCAAGGGAGGCCTGGTGTCCAGCAATGGGGCCCTTTGGCCGGCAGAGGGCACTGCACACCCTGCATGGCCTTCCAGAGGCCTCCTGGCCATGAGTCACCATCCTCATTTCTATCCCAACTTGGGCTCTACAAGCACCCGGAGAAAATAAGATCGGCTACTCCTAGAAGGGAAGGCCTGGTCCCATGGATGAGACGCTACATTTCCCGGAAAATTCCGCATGTGATGCAGAAGGTTTCACCGTTCCAGCAGCAGATGCTTCGTTTCCAGGAGCATGATATGCCAGGGAAAGGGAATGCAGCGCCAGCCCCCTACCTGTTGTCTATCTCCCGAGATGCTAGCTGGGGGTCCCACTTTCACAGCTGAGTGACTTGAGGTACAGGCCAAGAAGCAGGGAGGCTCCCTGCCCAGGGCGTGGGGTCCCCGACCCAAGGGAGCCAGGGGCCACCCTGACAAATGATTTTTCCATTATGCCCAGTGATATCAACCAGTCAGTGTTGAAAACTGGAAACAACTTGGTAGAGGCGGAATACACACACAGAGGAAGGCGCTGGGGAGGGGCCAGCTGGGCTGGGCTGCTCCACACATGCCCGTTAGGCTTCCCATTACAAAGGAGAGCTTCTGGGGCACTATGCACACCTGATCAATAGGTGACTGCTGAATTTGACACAACACCAGGATCCGTTTGCTGTGAGACAAGTATGATCTCAAGATATATAACTTTTTTCCTGGTAGACACTGATTTAGAAAGGAAAGTGGGGAACGGGGGATTTTTCCAATCTTCCCCAGGAATTGATTCTGGCCAGAACACACATTAATGTGCTCTCTGGCCTCAATTTGCCCGCCTGGTCACACACACACACACAGACACACACACACACACACACACACAGACACAGACACACACACACACACACACCCCATTCACCAAGTTCTAAGATGCTGGCCACCTCTTCTCCACACAGGGAGGGCACCTGACAGTTTCTGGTTGGAGAAGAATAGGAGGAGCTGGCCCACTAATGCCCCAGTATGGGAGACACATGTGCCTAATTCAGTCCCCACCATCACAGGACACTTTCTTACCATCATTTCAAAGTCGCCACAGCTGCCACAGCAGCAGCACGCCACTGGGTGATACAGCACATGCTTGGCCTGACTTGGCAGAGGATGCCTTTGGATAGACGTACAAATCCTGAGGAGTCCCCACCTGAGCTCCAGTGCCACCTCCCCCAGGCAGCCTCCAGGATGTGCCTCTCTACCTTCTCTTCATGGTTCTGACGTCACAAACACCTCATAAGCTTGCTCCAAATCACATGTAGTGGGACTTGCTTTCACTTTCCCAGATGAAGTTCGTCTGTACAACCCACTTCAGCAAGGAATGAAGGCTACCTGGCGGCCAAGGAGAGGTGGAGACCCGCAGGCATGGTCGAAGATGGTGGGAAAGGGGAGTTCAAGCTGGACAGGCAGAGATAAGCTATCAAAGCAAACACTGGCTGGGCTGCCAAGTGTCTGGAGAGATTATCTCAAAAACAAGCAGGCAACAGCTCCCTCCAAAGGGGCCGACCTGTTGAAGGAGTGGGGACCCAGCCTTCCAAGTTCCATGCCAGTCGGGTGACAGAGTCAAACCAAATCAAGGCTCTTGAGCCACCCGCTCCAACTCTTCTGCCCAGCCTGACGTGACCAGGGCAGTGTGGCCACCGCCCCAATGCACAGCTCAGCTCCCGAAACCCCAGGTCTGAGGGGCCAGCCCTCTGGGACACCAGGAGTGTGGGCATGTAGTGGGATAAAAGTGTTCTAGGCGCCTGGGGTGGCCCATCCTTCATTTCAAGGAAGGTGTCATTCATGCAAAGGTCGGCACCCAGGAGAGCCAACTCAGACCTCAGGAGTAGAGGCATATGTTTGCTTTATGAGGACAGACACTCTATGGCTGGGTCCTTGCAGATATTTCCATTCCATAGTGCGTCTGTATCACCAGAAGCCGCTCTGCAGCATCACGGGGGCACCAGTACCCTGTCTCCTGCGAGAGGCCATGGAAATGATAAAGTCTCTAGATTCAAAGGCACCGCTTCCCACCCTGTCTCCCGCGAGAGGCCGTGGAAATGATAGGTAGAAATCAGACGTCCCTAACTCCAGAAAGTCTCTAGATTCAAAGGCACCGCTTCCCAGACCTTATCTTTTCAACCTGAGTCATAAAGAGAAAAATTTTAATCTTATACACAGCTATTTAACAACATGAAATAAAATAGCTTGCGGCTCCTCATTTTGCTTAACACGGCTTTCACGTGGAGGACGGTTGTGTAACGGAAACCCAGAGGGAAGAAAGCTTTGTTTGGTATCCATGACTGCACCCAAAGGGGGAGCGGCGCCTCGCAGAGTCTGATGGGGAGGAGGAGGGTGGCACACTCCTGTGTTACACAAATTCATCTTTGTCTATCAAATGCCGGGAGAAGAAAGGGGCGGGGGTGGGGCTCAGAAGAGTTCTTTTGTTTTTCTGTTGTGGGGCGTCGCTGGGGTTCAGCTGTCTTCTTCAATCATTTCACCTGTTTCATAGTGGCTTCCAGTCCCTGTCTCCAGGCCTCTGATGGGTACACCACCCCATTTTAATATTCACCATAGCTCAGAAAGTTCCAGGCTATAGCTAAAATACAAGTTAGCGGAACGAGGTTGCTGGGAATGAGTAGGCAAGGCTCCTGAGGAGAATCTTCTAGAGAACTCCAGTCTTGTCATAAGGAGCTGGGGTCCTCACAAGCCTCCTGCACTGAAATCCTCTAGAGAGGGGAGACATTTGGATGCGGAGGGTAGATGGTGCCCATGAATACAATCACCCGCGGGGAGAATTACAGCTCACCACGTGCTAACCGTCAGGGATCCTAATTTTACATGAAATCCCATTGGAGAATTCTTGACAAGTAATGGCCATTTAAAAATCTACTCTGAGACATTTTATGGGGACACTGGGCACGTCAGAGCCCCAGTCAGCCAAATAAATGGGAAACAGAGTCCAACCTGGATCCCAAGTTTATGTCCCCACCCCAGACACTGTGTGAAAACGGTACACAAAGACCCTTGGGGAAAGGCAGGTCCCCGGAGGCCCACTCCTCATGTACTTCCTGCCTTAGCCATCCAAGCCTGAACATTTATGGTCTTGATGTCATTAAGTCCCCAAAGCAATTAAAATACCTTTTCAGGCCGGGCATGGTAGCTCACGCCAGTAATCCCAGCACTTTGAGAGGCCGAGGCTGGCAGATCACTTGAGGTCAGGAGTTCGAGACCAGCCTGGCCAACACAGTGAAACCCTGTCTCTACTAAAAATACAAAAATTAGTGGGTGCCTATAATCCCAGCTACTTGGGAAGCTGAGACAGGAGAATTGCTTGAACCCAGGGAACGGAGGTTGCAGTGAGCTGAGAAGCTGGGATCATGCCATTGCACTCCAGCCTGGACAACAGAGCAAGACTCCATCTCAAAAAAGAAAAAAAAAAAAAACCTTTTCAATTAAATGCCCACAGGTCACACTGACTGTTACAGGTTAAATTATGGACCCCCAATTATGTTAAAGTTCTAAGCCCTAGGACCTCAGAATGGAGCCGTATTTGAAGATAAGGTCATTACAGAAAGCAATCAAATTAAACAGGTGATTAGAGTGGACTCTAATCCAATCCTCTCATAAAAAGGAGGACATTTGTACACACAGACACAGACGGGGAAGACGACATGAAGACGGCGTCTAAAAGCTAAGAAGACAGGCCTTCTCTCACAGTCCTTGGAAGGAAGACCCCTGAGGATGCCTTGATCTCACACTTCCAGCCTCTAGAACTCTGAGAACACACATCTCTGTCCTGGCCTGTCTGTGAAACCTTCTTCCAGCAGCCCGAGCGCGCCAACACATGCCAACAGATGGGAGGCTCACATCTGCCGATCGGGGTCTGTGCTGCTGAGACCTGCTAGCTCAGGACCACCTTGGCAGGAAGCCTGGCTGTGGTGCAGGGGCAGCAATCTGTCCAGAACCCTGGCTTTATTAAAAAGTGCCAAGTCAACTCAAGCCTGCTTTATGGGGAGAGGCAACCTTCACCCTCCAATCTCGCCCCGGAGAGCTCAACACGCACGGCCTGACATGTGCCTGTGGCCATCCGCCAGCAATGGTCAGAGGGGCTGCAGGCCCCAGAGCTGACCCCCACAACATGCAGGGAGCAGGTTCCCGAGAGGCTCAGACCTGTGTTCGCAAGGGAAGTGACCCAAGAGGGAATGTTCTAACCTTACTTCCCTTAAGCTGTTTTCTGTGTCCCATGTCTGGGATTTCACTGTTTGGACCGTCCTGCCGTTGTGTTGTCTGTGTTAACAACACCCAGAAGATTCCACCAGCCTCATGCCAGGGTTGGGAAATCAAAGAAAGGTGATCCCCACCCGGCCCACAGAGGACGGAAGAACCTACCAAGAACGCCCTTGGGGTCTGGCAGCAAACAGATGGTGGTCATGCCTTTGAACGCTGCGGTCTGGGCTTTGTGTATCGTGGTGTGGGCTGCAGCGGGAATCTGGGGTCCACAATCACAGGCACCATCGATTCCTGCTTGGCGGCCGCCCTAACACACTCCCATGGGAGCCCAGACCGAGCACCCACTGGATCTCAGGCTGGATGTAGGCATTCGGGTCAACTCCATTCATACGGCTTTGGGACAGACACGTGCATCTCCACACTTCCCAAGTTCATGGGAAATTTTGAAAAAAAAAAAACTTCTCTGATTGTCAAAGCATTCTCTCTGGTCCATTCTCAAAATCTTCCCCCAGAATGAAGTTCATGAATACGCATCACGCAGCACGTAGCCGCTGACCCCAAGTATACTTATTTCTTCAAAATACAGAACTTTAGGAGTACAAAAGGCTTACTGGAAGAGAAAAAAGAAAGAAAGAAGAGGAGAAAACAAAAACCCACAGAACTTCCAAGATAATTCAAGCATGAATCCACGGGGCCACGGAAGCCAGGGCTCCTTCACCTCCAGGAAAGATTCAGTGCATTGTCAACTCCGAGGACACGGGAGCAGGAGGAGCCCACTGAAAATGACCTGCCACTCTATCCTTTGAATGGCAACCTCACTACCCACCAGAGAGCAAGAGGACACAGTGACAGGTCTTTTGCAGTCCAGGTTCCTGCACATCAGGCTGCAGCCCCTCCTGGCGTCCCCCAACACAGCAGTGCAAGGGAGGCCCTCTGTCCTCTCCAGGCCCCTCCCAGAGGTTCTCCTGGGGAGGGCACCCAGGGATGAGTGGCTCCTGGGCTCTCAGTCTGCTCTACTCCCAAGGCCCTTGGGAAATCAACAGGGTCAGCTCAGGAGAGGCAGAGAAGGGGTGAGGCTCATAGGTTTTGGTTTCTGAAAGGTCTGAGGTTAGACCCTCTGGGCGTCAGAGACCGCACCTCAGATGATGCCAGGGTGAACATCTCATACGCGCGCGCTCCTGAAGGTGGGAGGGGAGATCTCAGCCCAGAGTCGAAGGTGTAGATGGGTCTGATGTGGGAAGAGGAAGGGAAATGGGAACTTTACTTGGAAAAGGAGAGAGGCCACACAGTTCCGAAGGGCAGGGCACTGGCCACAGACTGCCCTTCACGCCCAGCTCCACAAGACACCAGGGACCTGGCAGAGGATCAGACTGCACACAGGACCCTTGCTGAGGCTGCACACACATTATCTCAGGGCCCTCTCCGGCTCCTACAGGACTTCTGGGGACTCTGAAGCCTGCTAGCTCTGCACAGCCACCCACCAGTGACAAAGGCGTGGCCACGAAATAGTAGAGGGCCACGAAGGATTTTCCGAATCACTGCCCCTCCCCAGAGGCCCACTGAGAGCTTTCCAAGCTGACCATGACCCTCTCCCTGACTGGGGCAGATCCCATTTGCACTGTGGATGCCAGAAAAAGAATCAATCCCATGGTCCCCAGAGACCCCCAACCTTTTGGAATTCATGTCCTTGTATAAGCCCTGCTTCTAAACAGACGGTATACACAGGTGAGGGGATGTCGCTTCTGAGATTAGGTTAAGAGACTGGGGCTACCAGTGTGGGCATCCTCCCATCTTCCCTGCCAACTTCCCTCCCTCCCACAGAGGCCAGTTGCCATGTCAGCTGCCCTAAGGAGAGACTCACGGAACAGGAAACTGAGGTCCTCAGTCCCAAAGTCCATGAGAAGCTGAACCCTCCCCGAGCCGGGCCTTCAGAAGAGACCACAACCCCGCCGACATCCTGACTGCAATGTCGTGAGGGCCCCAGCAAGGTGGCACCCAGCTAAGCTGCGCAGGTTCCCGTCCCACAGACAGTGTGAGACAATAAAGTTTTGTTGTTTTAAGCCTTTACATTTTGAGGTAAGTTGTCACACAGCAATAGATAACTAATACAACCCTTTACACAATCTATCACACTGGCTATGGTCACTGATACAGTACAGTTCAACAGAAAAGATAAAAACAGTAATACATTTGTAATGCATGGCAGCAAGTTTATACTACCTACAGGACAGAAAACACTAACAAAAAACAAGCGGAACCCTCTAAATCCTCCGCTGCCCAGGCTGACATGAGGTCTGTGATACATCCACTTCTGTAAACTCACGGGGTAAACGTTCTTCTCCTCACACCAGCAATGCACACAGGCTGAAGGAACGGAAAGTCTGCTGTGATGTTCACTTACCCCAGATGCTTAAAATAAATTCCAGGGCTACGCTCAACATGCACGGAGTTAACTCAGGCACCCTGGGGTCTCCGCTCTGACTCACGCACACCCATAAATCTGGGGAACATTAAAAACATCTATCAGAGCTTGGGCTCCACATTAAGAATGCAGCCTCCTAGAGCCCCCTCTGAATGGTAATTCACTGGGAAAGAGACCTTGCTTTCTTATTCTTAGAAGTGGTCCTTGAACTGCAGCTACGATTAAGTCTGAGCTCTCAGAGAAAAAAAGCATGTAGGTAAATATTAAAGGCAGTCTTGCACAGAGGTTCAGGGCACAAACACTGCTGCTCATGAGATGGGGAACGCCATGAGCCGAGGCAGAAGCAGGCCTCATCCGCAACACAAGGGGCAGAAATGGGAAGGCTGCAAAACCACGCAGGTGCCATGCCCTCATGTGCCCAGAGGCTTGGGTGGCCCTGGATGGTTTCCTAGGATCGCGGCATTTCTGGAGCCTTCTGAGACTGCAGAGGTCACCAGATCCAGACTTTACAGAGAACCTGAGACTCAACGTGGCCAGTTCACTCCTGGTCCTATGTCCTTAGGACCCTGATGTACATCTCCTGCTGCTCCAGAAGCAGCACTGCAGGGGCCTGTGGAGCCAGATTGAGCCACACCAGCCAGATGCAAAACACGGCTATGTCTCACGAAGCCACACCCCACAATCCCTGAACCACACTCCAAGGGAGAGCTCTCCAGAGCAGACAGAGAACATCTGCAGAAGCAAAAAGCCAGACGAGCATGTAAAGTCATGAAAAGAAAAAAAATCAAAGAGGCGGGTGGGCACGTACCCAACTGTTAGCAGGGGAGTCCCTCTGAGGAGTGGGACTGTGGGAAGGAGGAGGCTCCAAGAGGCTGGAACACTTTTTAGCTGCATGCACGACTTTAAAAACAGCTAACTGACCAGGCGCGGCGGCTCACACTTGCAATCCCAGCACTTTGGGAGGCCGAGGTGGGCAGATCATGAGTCCAGGAGTTCGAGACCAGCCTGGCCAACATGGTGAAACCCCGTGTGTACCAAAAATACAAAAACTAGCAGGCTGTAATGGCGCGTGCCTGTAGTCCCAGCTACTCAGGAGGCTAAGGCAGGAGAATTGCTTGAGCCTGACAGGCAGAGGTTACAGTGAGCCGAGATGACGCCACTGCACTCCAGCCTGGGCAACAGAGTGAGATTGTGTCTCTAATAATAATAATAATAATAATAATAATAATAATAATATAAAATAAACAAAAGCAGCTACCACTTCCAGAATGCTCCATGTGCGATGAGAACTATTTTAAGCGGCTGTGAGTGGTAACTAACACAACACATCAGCAGCCAACAACTCCATTCCGCTGGGCTGGTTCGCACAGTACAGGTGTGCACGCCATGAGGAGGACACGCCCAGCACAGATGTCTGTCAGCTCTGGATGAGGCTTCAGGTGAGTCCCCAACATCTCAGGTGCAGGCATGACACACACACTCTCCCTCCACCCCAGATGCCTTCAGAAGAGTGTGCTATTGGCTCTAAGGAGTTCAGGAGGCCCAGATCCTGTAAGATAACATCACAACACAGCGGCCCGGGGTCAGGGACATCTGCTCAAAACTCGCTCCCTCTAGGCACCGGCCAGCCCCACAGCTGCTCTTTGTGCATCAGCTTTACGGAAGGGTTAAACTACCAACGCCGTCCTCCTGCCTCTAGAACAGCCACAGAGTCAGGTGCCAGTCTGCGCTCAGTCTGCGCTCTTAGTCAAAGGATGTTGGCTACAGAAACTTCCAATGGCCTTAGGACCCCAACTCCATAGCTCCCAACCCCATCACGGGCAGCAACGTGGACAGGTCACACAGGTGCCATGGGGAGTACCTCCTGGGGACCCACCTCCCAGTCCATGTCTGTGGCCCCAATACTTGATGAGCTGTGATCAGAGCACGCATCCACAGGCAGAGCTCTGGAAGGTTCTCTCCGAGGGACCTGTTGAGCCCCTCACTGCATTCTCCATCACACCTTCCCGAGGAAGACACAAGGGTCCCTCTGCCCCCGGGGTCCACAGGAGAGCCTCCAGCCATGGAAGCATGCCTCTCTGCCCTCTGGGTTGGGCTCCGTTCCCCACGCCAGATCCTGGGGGCAGGAGGGAGACAGCAAGGCCAGAAGGCAGTGCAATCTTATTCCCAAAGAGGCACCCAGGAAGGGTTAAACGGATTGTTAAGAGACAAAACTGATGAAAACGACTTCAACACAATCTGATGAGGTCAGTGAGTAGAGAGGCCTAATGACACTTGTAAGAAAAAACATCTGTCGGTGTCAAAAGGTCAGCAGGAAGTGAGTGGGATTTACGTGGCTGGGATTGGCCAGACCAGCACTCCTCGAAAGAGAGACACACACATGGCTTAACTTAGCCTGAGAGGAACAACAAAAACCCCTTTCAATTGTCCTGTGACCAGCCCCCGCCTCCCTCTAAACAACAGGCCAGACCCTGAGCTATGAAATCCGTCTGGGCCCCTGACTGGCAATTAGCTCTCTGTTCATCCACTGATCGGCCACTGAGGCCCAGGCTCCCCACCATGAGTCTTCTGGGGATGATGTTTTTGCTGTGTGTATCCCTTTTCCAGGCCACAGAATCTCCAGCTTGACTTTTTCCTTGGAACACAACGAGGGTCACTTGAATAGCAAATGTTTCAATAAATCCATCATCACAAAAACCAAAACAAGAAGTTTCTCTGGAAAACAGGAAGTCCTGGTACATAGCATGGCTTAAAATAGGGCCCGTTTCATCTGTTGACAAAACTCCAGTCTCTGAAGCCTCCTGGAGCTTTGTCCGGGATCCAACTTACCTTTTAATGCTCCTTCAGTAAAGCATCCCAGTGCCTCGGGCAACAGACTGGCCTGGACTTCGTTATACTCTGTCACAGGTCACAGGTCTGGGTCCTGGCCGTCCCACTTCCTGTTCACAGGCCTCCTAGAGGGTCTCACGGGAAGCCAGGCTCAGGGCCACGGCAGGAATGAGGCCTGGCGCTTTCATGCCATAAACGAGCTGAGGTGGTGGGGTGCGGGGGGGTGTGCGGGGTACGGGGGGGGCGGGGTGTATGCTTTTCAGCCTTCTCATCTAAAGCATTTCTAACGTGGAGGCCTCTCAGCGTTAGTATTCTGCTTGTTCTTTATGAACTGTTTGAGTTTTATAGGAGCCCTGACTGGGAGAAACTTTTGGGCTGTCAACTGAACTTGACCACTGTGCAGTACGCAAAGTGAGGGAACCCAGTTGCACGCAGCCAGCCAGGAATATGCAGCTGTGCCCTCCCCAAAGTCACCCACTATAAAGAATACAGGCACCAGAAAACTCCAGAAAGACGTTAAAAGTTCTTCACATGATAGGTTTGCACACACAGTGCTGCCTCCTCACAAGATGCCTCCTGGGCACCATCCCATAAAGGTGCTCTCACCTGATCTAACCATCCATTCCTCTCCTGCTGATTTTTGCCTTTTCCGTGCTAACTGCCAAGGATTTGGGGGACGGTGTTCACACAGCGAGGCACGGGTGTGTGTCACCACTATTCCCCTGTTGAAATGTGAAGCCACAGCCGGGTGCAGTGGCTCACACCTGTAATCCCAGCACTTTGGGAGGCTGAGGCAGGCAGATCACCTGAGGTCAGGAGTTCGAGACCAGCCCCCATCTCTACTAAAAATACAAAAATTAGTGAGGTGTGGTGGCACAGTGGCTCACACCTGTAATCCTGGCACTCTGGGATGGCGAGGTGGGCAGATCACCTGAGGTTGGGAGTTTGAGACTAGCCTGGCCAATATGACGAAACCCTGTCTACTAAAAATACAAAAATTGGTCAGGCGTGGTGGCGCACACCTGTAATCTTAACGACTCAGGAGGCTGAGGCAGGAGAATCATTTGAACCCAGGAGGCAGTGGCTGCAGTGAGCCAAGATTACACTACTGCACTCCAGCCTGGGCGATAGGGTGAGACTCTGTCTCAAAATAAAAAGGCACAGAGAGATCAGAGAATCAAGTCTACAAAATTCTTCACACGGAGATTCCACCACTACCAAAAGCAAATTCCCACGGTCAGGCAGGTGACGAGGACCTTCAGGAGATTTCCTTACCACTAGGACGGGCAAGGGGAGGTTTCTGCACGGATACTGGAGGCTCACTGTGTGAAGCTTCTGGGGATGGCACTGTCACTTTTGTCTCCTTTGCTGGTGCTAAACGAAGTGTGGGCGGTGGGGGGAGAGAGGCATGTTTAAGTAAAAAGGAGACACAAGCAATGCTAGTTGTTTCAGGATCCTGGTGGGTTTTGTTGGTTTACAGAGGAGAAAATCAGCTACATGAAGGTACCTGAGGGGTAAGACATATGCAATTTCACTTCAGAAATGTGAATTGAGGCTGGAGCATGGTGTTTTACACTTGGAATCCCAGCACTTGGGGGGCCAAAGCAGGCAGGTCATTTGAGGTAAGGAGTTCAAGACCAGCCTGGCCAACATAGCGAAACTCCTTCTCTACTAAAAATACAAAAGACTAGCTGGGTGTGGTGGCGCACACCTGTAATCCCAGCTACTCGGAAGGCTGAAGCACTAGAATCGCTTGAACCTGGGAGGTGGAGGTTGCAGAGAGCAGAGATTGCATCACTGCACTCCAGCCAAAAGTGACATGATTTAGATGGAATTTACTCCGGACCCAAGGCTTGTCACCGTCAACCCATACTGATCCACACCTGACCTGGACCCATTAGCCTAATGTCCACACTAAGATTTTCACACTGTTTTTTGACGTGGACCCCAGAAGCCATGCTCCAAGGCCACTGATGCTGAAGCAGTGGGCAGCTCAATGTGCCACCCCCTCCCCCCACCAATTTCCTGCCCCACCAGCTCCAGGAGGCGGAATTTGTCAGCGTTTGTCTGGATTCACTGGGAGTCAGGAAGGGGCCTGTCTGGGAGCTTGTGTTGGGTCTGGCTCTGCTGATCTTTTGTGGGGAGATACTTAGGATGAAATGGGGGTAAAGGACAGAACAGGCTCACTCGCAGGACTTCGTGGGTTAGCCACGAGTTCAACACACCTGAGCCTGTCCCATTGCCCATCCCTGGAGTCATCCCTCCCAGGGCCCAAAGGCTCTTCCATGTCACTGAAGTTATCATATGGCAGGCAGATTCGAACCGTCTATCCCAGTCACTCTTTTGAAGAGTGAACAATATGGAGAATGTGAACATATGTGGCCACGCAGCTGATATACACAAGCATTCCCCACAGCCATTTATTTTAAGGCACCGTGTGCTATTTTTATCCTCCACAGAAACGCTGCCAAGGGAATCCGCAGAGGAAAACAAAGGCTCTGGAGCTGCGCGGGCTACTCTGGCTTCACACTTTCACACGACAAATGATCACAGCACACTATTTGCCACCTTGTCTCAGAGACAAATGTCATGAAATAAGTCACTTGTCATTATTTGAGTTCAAGTACTTTTTCTTAAAAAATGGCTCTTAAACACAGATGCATTTTTTCTTAACTACTGGTCATGATATTCCATTGCCCCACCCACGTGTATGTGTGTGTGTGCGTGTGTGTACATGTGCGTGTCTGTTGCGGCTTACCTGTAACACTGGTTCTGAGCAAGTGAAACATTTGCCAATGTGTTGTGGAAGAGAGTAGCAATGCTCCTCCCCAGCAGGGAACGTTCCTGAGTTGCCATCTCTGCCTGTGATTATGTGCAGGGCAGTCATGCGGAAGAGAGATTGGGTGTATTCTGCGTGGGCAGAACCATGACCAAGGGAGAGGGGAAGCCAAGAGGAGAGATTTCAGATGGATAAACAAGTTTCTCACAGTCGAGGAATAAGAACCACACGGGCAGGCTTCCTTGGAGAGGCCCGTGCCCCAACCTAGAGGACACGAAGCCCAGACCAGGACTGTGACCTGCAGCTGGAGACCTCTCTTGACCCATGGGGGCTGGTGTGCTAAGGTGCAAAGGGAGGGAAGAGCAACATGCCGCGTGACACCTGCAGACAGTTCTTCCTGTTCTGGAATCTTCCGGTTGGCCCCAGGGGTGCACCCTAGGGCAGCCCACAGCCAGCCCCTGCTAGATCCCGGCTCCCGGCAACCCTCAATGCTGAACTCTCCCGGGAGTCCTGTGGCGGCAAACAGCCCTGGTATGTACCATTTTATTTTCACTCAAAACATCCTTCCTGGGACCATCCCAGCAAGCTGAGCATACTATTTTCAACTAAGGCCCTGGCATTGTCTAGGAATGTTTTCAGGGCTAAGCAAATTGCTAAAGCAAACATCTTATTTTCGTTTGCAAGGACAGCCAAGCGCTGTAAAAATACTTCCCGATAGGACTTCCAGTGGAACGGCCCCCTCTGGTGGTGCCGTTGGCACCAGACACTCTGGTTCAGGGAAAGTTCTCACTGGGCCTCCCACCCACACTTCCCTTGAAGGCGGCTCCACTGGCAGCCGCCCAGGAGAAGGCCAGAGAAGGCCTGTGGGCAGGAATGGGTACAGGCCCTGCAGCACCAGGAACAGGGCCTCCCTCAGCTCTCCTCCTTCCTGCTCCAAGGGACAGCCACAATTTGACACCAAATCCCACAGATCCCAGTTCCAGGAGTGGCCTGGGACTCAGACATCAGGTGACCTGGGTATGGGAGAATAGAACGGGGTCTACAGCAGCAAAGTCTGAGGCTCCCACACCAAGCCAGAGGCAACTGAGAGCTGGTACCACAGGCCAGACGGAGCCCCCGTGCAGCATCCTGGACCCGCTAGCTAGCCTGCATTCCTAGGTTCAGTATCCTGGACCTGCGAGCTGGCCTGCATTCCTGGGTTCTCAAATGCACCACGGTGAGCTGCCACCTCCTCACGGTCACTACAGCTGTCACACCTTTACTGAGAGGAGCAGCTGTAGCAATAAGCAGGCTCCCCGGTTCATGGCATTCTGTGCACTGTTCCCAGCACTTTGCATGAATTCACTCATTCCTCCCAACAGTCTCAGGAACCAGGTATGCTTTCCTCATCTAAAATGACTCAACGGAGGCCCAGGGTAGAAAACAACTGGCCAAAGACATAGCTGGGGTGGGGGTGGGACTGAAGTCGTGTAGCCAAGGGGTCGTCCACACCCTGAGCTTGTGATGGACCTAAGCTCCTGTGTGTTTCACTTCCTGTTTCAATTGCTAAACTGAGAGGGGCCTGAGCGACTGCTCCCACTGGGGCTGGGGAAGCAGAACCCAGTGGACTCAAAGCGGTGCCAACAGGGGAACGGGGTATACAGGGGGTGGCTGAGGTCTACAACCCTCAGTTCTGGACAACTAGAAAGAGAGGTCCCTGAACGGGGGGTCGGGGGCACAGGGGTGCTCTCAAAACTCCGCTAGTGTTAGTCCTTTTATTTTAGGAAACACACTGAACTACTTGCTGCTGTAATAGAAGCTAGGGTTTACTGTATAATGGCCTGGTAGGGTGTGTCTGTAAGAGAATGCACGTGAAATGAGGGTGATGAGGACATCTGCTTTTTAAAGTCTGTCCTGTTTAAAGCTCTACATTTGTAACGTGGGGACAGTGCCACCCACTCTGAAGGCTGCAGGGAGGTCCTGGGACAGCAGATACCAACTGGCAGCAGGCAGAACGCAGCGTGAGGGGTTAGCGTTAGGGTTAGGGTCACTGCCATCAGTAATAAAAACCACGGAGGGACCGGGTGTGGTGGCTCACACCTGTAAAATCCCAGCACTCTGGGAAGCCAAGGCAGCTGCATCACCTGAGGTCAGTTTAAGACCAGCCTGACCAACACGATGAAAGCTCGTCTCTACTAAAAATACAAAAAACTAGCCAGGCATGGTGGCACACGCCTGTAATCTCAGCTACTCAGGAGGGCTCAGGCAGGAGAATCTCTTGAACCTGGGAGGTGGAGGTTGCAGTGAGCTGAGATCGCGCCACTGCACTCTAGCCTGGGCAACAAAGCGAGACTGTATCTCAAAAAGTAAAAAATAAATAAACCACTGAGGGCACCCAAGGAACGGCATCTGCTGTGCACCCATGTTTTTCTAATGGCCCCAAGAGAGGCTGGCTGAACAGACAACTGTGCTCAGATGATCTTTCTGGCGTTCCAGTGAGCAGGCTGGACCTCCACAGGAAGGGAGCTTAGCCAAAGAAAGGACAGCTCCCCAGCAGCGAGGCAGGGCCCTGGGCAGCGGTGCACAGCCACGGCCAGCCTCGAGCTGGACCTCAGCCCCAACCGTGTGCTGTGCTAAATGGCCATCCTTGGTGGAACCAAAAACGAACAATGGGAAAATTATCACATTATCCTTCTACGAAGCAATCTGGAAAGCTAATTACGTGTTACCCTGAGCACATCTTCATCTCTGATGTGGAAACAGCATGGGCGAATTGGTCTGGAGGGGAAAAACATCACACTTAAGAAATACGGAGAATGTATTTCTCTGCAAGCCACACACGTGTTTTACCCACGTGTCATGAGGCCTGTGGCACCCTGATGGGGACTGAGCGTTCATTCCTCTGCCCACGTGAGGAACCAACAAAAGATGGCAAGGACGCCCCAGGATAACAGCCAGACGCGTCGACTCGTGCGTAAGGCCTCACGCACGGTCCTTTCTTGCTGTGGCAAAACCGTTAAGTTTCTCTCAACACACACAAAACCGAAGTAAAATGCTCGTCCTCTGGCTCCCCTACAGTAGTAAAAATTAATTGCCACATAAAATTGCTGATTCCTACCAAATGAAGCTATACGATTTATCAACTCACGGATGGCGCAAACTCAATAGTGGTTTAACTACATCACCTGAGTTATTGCTGTGTTTTCTCTCAGTGACAGCTTTACGGGGAATGTAAGTTTTGCGAATTCATTCACACAGGACAAACTTCCAAAGCAAACAAAGGCACGAAGCAGACACAGCTCTCCCGCGGCTATGTCACAGTGATTCTCGAAGCCACAGGGTGTCTGGGCAAGAAGCGTGGACTCCCCGTGTAGGGACGCCTGCGGCAAGTGCATCAGCCACGTTTCCCCCCACCCCCAGGCTGCAGCGCCACCTTCTCGGGGTGCTCTCTGCTGAAGCCCTCAATCCTCCGCGCCCCAACTTTAGAGGCCAGCGTAATTTAATTATCCAACTCCACCTCCACATAGGAATCCAGGTATTTAAAATGCATTAAAAAAGTAATCACTACCAGTAGCTTTTGTATTTTCGACCAGGGCAATGAATTTATAAATCGCTTGTATATATGGTGTGGAAGACAATTCGATGGTGAACACCTCAGGGAGCACCATAGTCTCCTCTGTTCTCACCAGAGTTTGCCTGGGAGCCAGGACACCCCTATCATCTTATGGGTTCTTTCTGTTTTTTTCATAATTCGTCCCCTGCCCATTAGACAACAATGGATTGATCTTTTTCTGATCTGCATTAGGCCAGGCACACACAGGTAAGTCACCTTCCGGTTTCCACAATCATGGGAACATCAAGTACTTCTTCCAAACTCAGGCCTTCAGAGAAAAATAACTTTGGCGGGAGGGGTGCACTCCCTGGGGAAACAGTGTTCTTCGTGAGGACAATGCCGAGGTCACCCATCGGTCTCCAAAGAATAGCAGCTCTACTTCTCAAGGGAAGAGAGCCCCAACTCTAAGAATTTCAGGTACAAGAAAAAACACAAGTGCCACAATCCATTGTCCACGTTTGCCTTATGTTCTATATATAGTCAGGGTGCATGCTTTGAATCCGTTTTAGAATCCTGTTCTTAAGGACAACTTGAAATAAAAATCAGAGAAGTTTCGCTTCAAAAAAGGCAGAGAGGTGACTATCCACCCAGTGGATTGCACCCATTCTCGCCACGCCAATGTCCCTGGTCAGCCTTGACCCTGCTTCCCTGACTATGTAGTGAGATGTGGGGATTCAGCCCAAGGCTTGCGGTTAAAAGACACAGGAAGAAAAGACAAAGAATGAAATCTTTCTGGTTTGGTGACTTAGCTCAGAGCTGGTCTGGTTCTTCTCTACTTTCTTGCCAAGTTTTGCATATTTGGGATTTCAGTTTCACTAGTTTCCCCACCTCACTGGTTTTACTGCTTAATGAGCAGAGAATATTCTCCCACAGGTAACCACAACTGTTTCACACAGAACATGAAATACCCAGCAAAGAAACTCACTCGATGATGAGATGTTTGCCACTAGAAAATACATCGTACTGTCCCCATTCCGTGGGTTCCCCAAACCGCTCTACACAAAAACTGTGGTTGGGGGGTTGCTTGACAGACTGTTCTTTGACTGGGCTCTTTGGGACCTGGTCTATCAGGGAAGTCCAGCCATCATCAGATCCAAGTCTTGCAACTGGGGCACTCTGCTTGAACTCAAATGCCCCCAACAAGAGCCTCATTCTCTTTGTGATAATTTCCTGCGCTGCACACATGAATCTGCGTGCTTTTCTGAATATGCACTTTTAAAAACATTGAAAACAACCCTAGGATGAGTCAACATTTTAATGCAGCTCATACCTGACTGTCAACTTCAGCAAAATAAAGGGAAGGAAGAGCAAAGCCCACAGGGACTTTGGGGAAGGAGAGGTGGTGAGGGGAAAAGGCAGGATCTGGCTAACAAACGCCAGTATCAGGGAAATACCAAGTCCACATCCTGCACAGTCAGCTCCCCAGGATTTGTTTTTGTGGGTCTCTGAGCTGAGAGCTAAGCGGGCAGGAGGGAGAAAGTGGGAGGTAAAGTTAGAGGAGGGACTCACTGCAGTGGCACACTGTCAGCTCTTGTGGCCAGCCCAGTGGAAAAGAAATCCCACCACATTTATGTCCATTCATGCTCCATATGAAGAAGCTGAGGGTCACTGTCCTCTTCTAGCTATTCGATTCAGCTGGCTTTCCAGTCTATCAGAAAAATGCCATCATCGGCTGGGCATGGTGGCTCTCACCTATGATCCCAACACTTTGGGAGGCTGAGGTGGGCAGATAGCTTGAGCTAGGAGTTTGAGACCAGCCTGGCAACATGGCGAAACCCTGTCCTAAGAAAAATACAAAAATTAGCCTGGCTTGGTTGCGTGCACCTGTAATTCCAGCTGCCCAGGTGGCTGAGGTGGGAGGATCGCTTGAGCCCAGAAGGCAGAGGTTACAGTGAGCCCTGATTGTGCCATGGCACCCCAGCCAAAAAAAAAAAAAAAAAGCCGTCATCTTCTTGATGGTGAACTCCTTCTAATGCTCAGGCTGATGTCCTAACACCCAGGACGTCTGAGTGACCAGTGGCTCTTGGCTGAGGGATGTGAGCTGTGAGCCCCTACATCATAGCTTCCGTTAACATGGCGATGGCTAGACACGGGCAGCCACCCCTCTACCAAGTCACATCCCAAATCCTAACCCCAGCAGAGCCAGAGACTCAATGCTTTCTGTCACATGGAGCTACCAACATCAGGACCGGCAGGGAAATCGGCAAAACATCAATTCAGATTGTCCAGCGCCTTCTAAGCAGTCAGGTGCGTGCACTGTGCTAGGTGAAGGCAGGCAGGGCGCGCAGATGTAACGGAGGAAGCAGGCACGGCCAAGCACCCTAGAAAGTGTTGTCATGTTTCGTACAGGAGCCTGCTGCAGGTGGCTCACAGGGGCTGGAAGCATGGCCCAGAAGTGTGGGCAGCATCTTTTCTGTTTGCACGACTCAAAGTTTGCCTGGTGGAGGAGGGTGACACCTGCACAGAAGCCAGGGAGTACGGTGCCCCAGCCTTCAGCGTCATCTCCAGTCCTGCCACTGACTAGTGAGCTGTGTGACTCTGGGTGCATCACCTGAGCCCTTCACACCGGGGGGTTTCTTAGCCATAAACGGAACGACCTCACCAGAATTTTAAAATGTAACAAAAAAGGAACCAGCCCATGTGTCACTCAGTAAATGCCTCAGGGTGAACTCGAGAATCCGGAAGTCTCCGGGGGAGACCAGCCTGTGCAACGTGCCTCTTCCTATCTCCCCTGGGCAGTCTTGCCAGCTCCATGGAAAAGTCTCTGGTCAACTGAACGCAGGCAAGGCCGCTGAGTTCCTGAAAGCCCCTGCCTGACCACCAGGCCCAGGTGTCAGGGAAGGGCGACTCCTACTGATGGACAACCAGACACCGCCAAGTCCACCTGCTTTGTGGGGCGATTCACTGTTGGCCGGCAAAGGCTTACACTTTTTTCTTTAAAGAATTTTTTAATTTAGAAATTACACACCAAAAAAAGGCTTCTGTGAAACCCATAACCCAGTCCAGGAATGAGAAAAACATCACACAAACTGCAGTAGAGGAACACTCCATGAAATACACGATCATGGCTGGGCACGGTGGCTCACGCTTGTAATCCCAGCACTTTGGGAGGCCGAGACGGGCGGATCACGAGGTCAGGAGATCGAGACCATCCTGGCTAACACGGTGAAACCCCGTCTCTACTAAAAAATTCAAAAAACTAGTCGGGTGAGGTGGCGGGCGCCTGTAGTCCCAGCTACTCAGGAGGCTGAGGCAGGAGAAGGGCGGGAACCCGGGAGGTGGAGCTTGCAGTGAGCCGAGATCCGGCCACTGCACTCCAGCCTGGGCCACAGCGCGAGACTCCGTCTCAAAAAAAAAAAAAAAGAAATACACGATCATAATCAAAACTGTCGAGGTCATCAAAAATAAGGAAAGACCGTGAAACTGCCACCGCCACATGGGGCCTAAGGAGAAAGACAGTGACATGTAAGGTGAGAAACTAGATGGGATTCTGGGATGGAAAAAGGACATTAGGTCATTAGAATACAATGTAGACTTCAGTTAATATTAATGTATTGATAACTGGTTCATTAGTTTTTAACAAATGACTCATATTAATGTAATGTCAAATGATAATAAGGAAACCAGGTGAGGAGATTACACAGGAACTCTCCGTGTAACCTTCTAGACGTTTCTGTAAATCAAACTGTTCTTAAAAATATCTATTTAAAAGGGGAAAAAACTGCTTCTATATATGCCATTTATCAAACTTCTTATCTCAAAACCCAGGCAAAGGATATAATATAAACCAAAATATATGAGAAACCAAAGGAAAATATTAATGGCACGCATAACCCTCATTCTCTTTCTCTCAAAGCACTAAGTCACAGCAAGTGTTAGCTGCCAGTCTGCGTATGTAGCCTTTAGTTCAAGGAAGGCCCCGACCTGTATACTGAGCCAAGCATCGAGTTCCATGGGCAGGGCCCGTGGTGGGACTCCCTGACCTGGGTCATCCTGTGCCCCCACCTCTGAAGCAGCCACCAGGCTGCAGACCCAGGGCGGGTCGATGTATACCCCAGGAGGCACCCCTAATTTCAGGCCCTCCTTGGTGGGCCTCTCACCTGCCCACTTGCCACAGGATCTACCTGGCCTCTGGTGCCAAGCAACGCCGGATGAATATCCACTACCTCCAGACAGTCAGGTGGGCCTCAACTCAGCGGGGGTATCCAACAAGCAGCCGGACAGCAAAGGGAGGAAGATGACAGTCAATTTCATCATGCAGCCCAGGCACACAGACTCCAGAGGATCCTGGGAAGCTTCCCAGCTGAACCATTGTTCTGCCCCATGACCTTCCTGGTCTGCGAAGGACACGTCCATCCTCACCACAGATGTTCACTGAGCCTCTGCTAGGCACAGGGTAAACACCATACAGTGACCACCCCCAAATTCAGAAGTGTGAAACTTCATCTTCATCTTCATCTACATTAAAGAATTCAAGCTATGTAGACAGGGAGTTATATAACCAAAAGAAAATGTTAATTTGCACACATAACCCCATCCCCTTTCTCTCAGAATAGTTAAGTTATAAAAATCTAGAAAGTAGAGAACATTTTATTTGCAGTTTGGATAACTATGGTTTACTGCGCAATGAAACTCAGAATGTTTCCACTAACAGGCCACAGGTTTCAGGGCGGCAGGAAGGCCAGGAAGAAGCAAGTGCCCTGGAGGTGGCAGCTTCGTCTCTATACCACACCACAAATGCTGGGTGTCCTGGAACAAGGTGGCCAGGGTGCAAAGGTCTGAGTGCCGTGGCCGAGACAAGTACTGGGTTTCCCAGTGTGGTCCCTTGGGTGAGGGAGCTACAAAGGACTCATCAGCACCCTGCGCAGAGGCGTTTCTGAGCACAGGACCAGGCCCTGGAAGGTGGGAGTCCTGAGATCAGCCGGGCAGTAGGAGATGCTCCCTGCCTATTCCTTTGCAACTTAGAGGTCAGGGTTGCTTTGCCCTGCTGGGGGAATCTGCCCCTGCTGTCTCCGAGGCCCCACTCTCCCCTCAGCCAGCTGGAGCACTGGGTTCTCCTCTGGATCCTGACACTCGACCTTAGACAACTCATTTTACTGTGTATCCTCCCGTCGCAGGCGGGGGCAGGGAGATCAGCTACAGGAACAGAAGGGCTGGGGTAGAGCTGGTGCCCACCCCCACCACCAGCCAAACAGCCTCAGGGCTGGCCTCTTCCAGTGGCCTTTCTCAGGACCAAGGGTTTCTTGTTTCCTGCCTGCCTTGGCTGAGTGACCACCTTCTCCAGTAGCTGCCTGCCAGCCAGCTCCTGCGAATCAGGACCTTCTATCCACAACACTACAAACAAATTGTGTTCTGACTTTGTAAAGCTTTAAATTCCAAAATCAGAATTGGGATCAGTCCAAGCTGTAAACATCCACAATGATGAGTTTCATAAAATACTGCCTATGGCCAAGCGCGGTGGCTCAAACCTGTAATCTCAGCACTTTGGGAGGCTGAGGTGCGCGGATCACCTGAGGTCAGGAGTTCAAGACCAGCCTGGTCAACATGGTGAAACCCCATCTCTACTGAAAATACAAAAATTAGCTGGGCGTAGTGGTGCGCACCTGTAAAACCAGCTACTCAGGAGGCTGAGGCAGGAGACCTGCATGAACCCAGGAGGCAGAGGTTGTAGTGAGCCTGAGATCCCGTCACTACACTCCAGCCTGGGTGACAGAGGGAGACTCCATCACAAACAAACAAACAAACAAACAAAACAAACAAAATTCCTGGCTGAAAGTTTCCATTAAGACAAGCTTGTTTTCTGGTATTAAATCCCCAAGCCAGGGCATGGTCATTTCTGTTTGTTGTGCCATCTAATCAGGACATGGAGATTTCTGTCAAGAGTCTCCTTTTTAATGGAGGTTCTCATACAGAGGATTTTGTTGTTTTCCCTACTCCCCAACTCCCCCACCATCAGGAAGTTGACAGAAAGCAAAGATGTGAAATTACTTCCTTTTCCATACCACACACACACACAAACCCTGAAAGAACTGAATATAGAAAGATAAAAAGTTACCCTAAGTAACTATAGACTTTGGATAGTAACAATGCATCAATTACTTTGGGAGGTCTAGCTGGGCAGATCACTTGAGGTCAGCAGATATATATATATATATATATGTCACTAACTGTAACAAATGCATCATACTGGCCGGGCACGGCAGTTCACACCTGTAATCCCAACACTTTGGGAGGCTGAGGCAGGTGGATCACCAGGTCAGGAGATCGACACCAACCTGGCTAACAAGGTGAAACCCCGTCTCTACTAAAAATACAAAAAATTAGCTGGGTGTGGTGGTGTGTGCCTATAGTCCCAACTACTTGGGACGTTGAGGCAGGAGAATTGCTTGAATCCAGGAAGCGGAGGTTGCCGCGAGCCAAGATCGTGCCACTGCACTCCAGCCAAAGCGACAGAGCGAGACTCCCTCTCAAACAAACAAACAAACAAAAAACAAATGTATCATACTAATGTAAGATGGTAATTATAGGGAAAGGCCAGGTGGGGTGGCTCATGTCCGTAATCCCAGTGCTTTGGGAGGCTGAGGTGGGAGGATAGCTCGAGTCCGGAATCTAGAGACTTCAGCAAGCCGTGATGGGGCCACTGCTTCCCAGCCTGGGTGACAGTGAGACTCAATTTCTAAAAAATGATAATGATAATAATAATAATTACCAAAAGTAATAGGGAAAACTGCATGTGAGTATGAAATCTGCATTATCGTCACAATTTTTATGTGTATCTAAAATTTCTTTTTTTTTTTTTTTTGAGAGGGAGTCTCTTTCTGTTGCCCAGGCTGGAGTGCAGTGGCGCAATCTCAGCTCACTGCATCCTCCTGCCTCAGCCTCCTGAGTTGCTGGGATTACAGGCATCTGCCACCATGCCCGGCTAATTTTGTATTTAGTAGAGGCAGGATTTCATCATGTTGGCCAGGCTTGTTTCCAGCTAGGCCTCCCAAAGTGCTGGGATTACAGGCGTGAGCCACTGTGCTCGGCCTAAAATTTTTCTAAAATAAAAACATTTTTTAACCAAAGAAAAAAAAAAATCACCCACTTCCCTCACACTGCATTCCTGCAAAACAAAATGCCTCATATGCAGTGACTGCTTCCCTCCCCAGTTCTGAGCAGATGCTGCTCTCTGTTGCATCGAAGCGTATTCCAGGCACATCCAGATGCTCCTGAGCCGTGTGCCAGGGCTGCCACGGCCTCGTATCTGTGCCCTACTCACCCATGCAACCACCGCCTGCTGAGAGGGGAAACGGAGGCAGTGAGGGGCAGGCTCCCTGCTCTGGGAAGGGAAGGAGCATTTGCAGGAAGGCCCAAGAACATGACAGCCTGGTTGAAGGCCCCTGGACAGCCCTTGGCACTGGACTAGGGGGCCAGCCAGGGATTCAGGGATGATGGAAAAACCAGGAAATATTAATAAAATGCAGAACACTTGGTGTGTCTCCTAACTGAGGAAGCAGCAAAGCTGGCTAACAAATTGGTCACTGGTGCAGTGAGCCTGAGCCCAAGTGGGACAGGAAATTAATCCAACATGCTGAAGCCCTGAGTTCCAACTGCTGGAACAAGGCGAGGGGGTCCCACCCCAAAAGTGAAGTAAGACCTGAAAGATGGCCGTAAAAACTTACAAGACTCAAATTGAAACAGAGCTAATGGCGATGACAGCTGGCCAAGGAGCTGGAGAATGGACCAGTCCGCCAGGTTTTAAAGAGCTTTTTAGAAAGCGAGGCTGACTAGAGCCAATGAAGAATAAAACCCTTAGAAGAAAGACCGTAACTCTCTAAAACCACAGTTAATGGTCCAACGGTTCTTCCTTCCATCACGAAACCAAATTCCCAGATACCCTGGAATGCACACCACCGCCGCCAAATGTTCCCAAAGCAGACCCCACACCTCTGCAAATGCCGCAGATTCAGAAACAGAGGATGCAAGCAGGAAACGGAATCTGGCAACTGTTGTTGAGGGGAATGAGCCAAAACAGTCTGCACACAGGGTACTTGGTGGAAGACAAAAGGTCAAGACAGGCACTTCCCCTGGGCTGAGGGTGGCCAGTCCGGGTCCCGGACACCCACACCGTGGACAAACCTTGAGGCCTGGACATCGGCTTTTCTGGCTAGAGCATAATCCATGTACATGGCCGGGCGCGGTGGCTCCCGCCTCTAATCCCAGCACTTTGAGAGGCCGAGGCAGACGGATCACGAGGTCGGGAGTTTGAGACCAGCTTGGCCAATATGGTGAAACCCCATCTCCACTAAAAATACAAAAATTAGCTGGGCATGGTGGCATGTGCCTGTGGTTCCAGCTACTCTGGAGGCTGAGGTTGCAGTGCGCTGGGATGGCGCCACTGCACTCCAACCTGGCGAGACTCCGTTAAAAAAAAAAAAGGAATCTACAAACAGCTCCTATCTGTACTGCAAGAAAAGGAAATAGACAAAGCTGGGTGCAGTGGCTCACATTTGTAATTCCAGCATTTTGAGAGGCTAAGGAGAGCGAATCACCTGAGGTCAAGAGTTTGACACCAGTCTTGCCAACATGGTGAAACCTCATCTCTACTAAAAAACAATTAGCAAGGTGTGGTGGCAGACACCTGTAATCCCAGCTCCTCGGGAGACTAAGGCGAGAGAATCGCTCTAACCTGGGAGGCGGAGGCTGCAGTGAGCCGGGATCGCACCACCGTACTCCAGCCTGGACAATAGAGTGAGACTCCGTCTCAAAAAAAAAAAAAAAAAGTAAACTGACAAGAAGGCCAAAACAAAGAAACAGAATGCCAATTGCTTGGGGTCCTCATGGTAGCTGGGGAGGAACCAACACCTACCACTGGCATGGCTGATTCCCCAAGTAACTGCCTGCAAGTCCCTGGAGCACATACAGAGTCTTGTAGCGGGACCTATAGGCTCAAATCAAGTAAAAGCTAGTCTCAGATATTCAGTATGTTCCCCTTGATAAGCGTCTCAGGACTAATTATTTTACAAGGCCCCAAATCATTAACAAAACTGTTGACTACAGTTTTGGCAATCATTATTTAAGTCATTACTAATGGTTGGATGCAATAAATAGAGATGACAGAATGGCAAACAGCTGAGATCCCACCTCCAGAGCCCAAGAACATAGTGTCAGAGAAAGCTAACAGCCATGGCAGTTCCACGCCGGCTCGCCCAAGTCTTCAGATGTGAGCCCTGCCTAATAAATCACTGTCTGCAATGGAAAGGGCCACTCTCTTACATTTTCACATCATCTTTCTTTCTTAATCTCAGTGTGGTTGATGTCCACTTAAAAGTTCAAAAACATGATGAGATTTCTTCAATGGCTTCTGAATCTCTCTCTCTCTCTCTTTTTTTTGAGATGGAGTCTCACTCTGTCGCCCAGGCTGGAGGGCAGTGGCATGATCTTGGCTCACTGCAGCCTCTGCCTCCCGAGTTCAGTCGACCAGGTTCAAGCGCTTCTCCTGCCTCTGCCTCCTGAGTAACTGGAATTACAAGTGTGCACCACCACACCCAGCTAAATTTTGTACTTTTGGTACAGACAGGATTTTACCATGTTGGCATGCTGGCCAGGCTGGTCTCCAGCTCTTGACCTCAAGTGAGCCACCTGCCTTGGTCTCCCAAAGTGCTGGGATTACAGGCGTGAGCCACCATGCACGGCTGGCTTCTGCATCTCTTTCAAATGGGATTTATTTTTTTAAATAAGATAAACATATTAATAAAATTGGAAGCCAATTTGTATGTGGCAAACAATTTTTAGGTGGCAAGTGAACTGCCTTGATTCATATAGGGATTTATACAAACTGTTATGGCTATAGCAGCTAAGCTTTTACCAAAAAGAAAGATACAAGTAAATTTCTCTTAGAACATAGTGAAGGTCGCCAGGACTAGACACATAAAATGGCCAGCATCTCTGCGTGCTGCCCTCCGGAAAGGGTCTGCACATGGCGACATACGAGAGAGAAGACTCCTCGCAACCGGGGCCTGGTACTGGTTGGAGGCTGTCTGACGTCATCTTTCCCAGGAGGGTCTGTTCTTACTCCCACGGTCCAGACGTGGAAACCCTAAACCCTGATCTTCAAACGCACCCAACACCACAGAATGCTGGGGATGTTCTCAGTGCATGTTCAGCTATATCTCCCCCTCAGCACTGCTGGTATTTTAGGCGTAACAATTATTTGTGGTGGGGGGCTTTCCTGTGCATTGCGGTACGTTCATAAGCCTGGCCTCTACCCTCTAGATACCAGTAGCATTCCCCCTCTCTGAATATGATAATCAGTCCCTGAAGGCAAAGTCTCCTGAAAGCAGCAGCTACATGAAGATCTCAGAGAATATAGTGAACATAATGAAGAATGTAACAAAATAGCTCAGGGCAACAAGGATCCCCTGCAGACAATTGGCTGTAGGCAATGACCTGTCTGGTGTGCCATGAAGACCTAGCTGAGATGCACAATCTGCAGTGAACACTGTTTTTTTGTTTTTGTTTTTGTTTTTTGAGATGGAGTTTTGCTCTGTCACCCAGGCTAGAGTGCAGCAGTGCGTTCTCTGATCACTGCAACATCTGTCTCCTGGGTTCCAGCAATTCTCCTGCCTCAGCCCCCCGAGTAGCTGGGAATCACAGGTGCCCGCCACCATGCCCAGCAATTTTTGTATTTTTGGTAGAGATGGGGTTTCACCATGGCTGGTCTCGAACTCCTGACCTCACGTGATCCGCCCGCCTCGGCCTCCCAAAGTGCTGGCATTACAGGCGTGAGCCACAGTGCCCGGTGAACACTGTCCTTTTTACATTGAAGTAAGTGTGACTGGGTGTACGTTTCAGAGTGCACAGTACATATTCACTGTTGTTCTCCAGCAACTTCTTTCTTACCTTGAAGCACTCTGTGTAGTACACTTCCATTTCCTTGGCCTGTCCCAACAACTCGGACCCCACACATCACTCAGGGCTGTTCCTCATCGGCTACAGGTTTAACCTGGCAGAGAGGTACAATGAGCTGAGATGGTAGCTCAATGGCACAGGGACACTGGAGCCACCTGTGGAACCATGAGTCCTACCCTTGACTAGAACTTCCACAGGCGGAGCTGAGAAAACAACAGGTGGGAACCTGGACTCCTAACTGACACCAGGCAGACTCAATTCCAAATGTGAAAGTAAATCAATCAAACTTTTACCAGAAAACAAAGGAGAATGTCCGCAGGATCTTGAGTAGACAGCAATGACCTAAGACACAAATGCACTAACCATAAAATCTAAGACTAGCCATCATAAAAAGCTTCTGCTCATCAAAAAGCTCACAGAGCGACAATACAAAGCAAGAACATACTTTAGTAAAAACATGCAACAATGCTCTTCCATCTAGAATATATCAAGAATTCTGACAGTTCCAGTATACTATAGTTTGCATATGGCCCCCAAGAAGAGTATGCTGGAAACCCAATCCCCCATCATTCTGGGAGGTGGGGCGTAATGGGGTGATGAGGCCACGAGGATCCACCCCCATTAATGAATCAGTGCTGTTATTGTGGAGTGGGTTCCTTCTAAAAAGGTGAATTTTATTCCCTTTCCTCCCTCTCGTCTCTCTTTGCCCCTTGGCCAGGGAATGACGCAGCAAGAAGACCCTCGCCAGGTGCCAACCTTGTGATCTCGGACTTCCCAATCTCAAACACTGCAAAGCCAATTGCTGTTCATTATCAATTACTCATTCTGTGGTATTCTGTTCCAGCAGCACGAAATGGACTAAGACACGGGAAGAAAAAAAATCCAGACAAAGCAATTTTTAGAAGAGGCAAAAGACTTGACAGGAATTTAAGAGAATACCCAAATAGCCAATTAGGACATGAAAAGGTATCTAGTATGCACCAGGAAAACACAGATTAAAATGTGCTGAGGTTCTACTACACATGCACCAGAATTGCCAAACACAGGGGATAACGCTAAGAATTGCCAAAGCTGTGGAACAGAACTCCCATGCGCAGCTGGCAGGAGTGGAAACTGGTACAACTCTTCTAGAAACCCACCAGGCAGTTTCTACCAAAGCTGAGCATGTATATCCCAACGGGCCGGCAATCTTCTTCTAGGTATGTGTGCAACAGAAATGTCTGTCGCACACGTGCACCAAATGACAAGGATCATGGCGGTGGCATCATCCCCAACAGCTCAAAGCTACAAATCCCAAATGACCACGAACAGAATGGATGTATGATTTGTGCTATGATCACACAATGGAACCGTACACAGCAGGGAGCGACTCCCTCCCTCCCTCCCATGAGGAGCCTCTACCCTTTCTTTTCCCAAGCTCCAGATCCCCATTACCCAGCTATCATCCCCTAGCACCACAGGCAGCACCCACCTCTGGGCCACAGAAGACGACCCTGAGCAAACGTGGCTTAAGGCTCCAACCCTGCCAACTCCACTCAGGTGGGCTGGGGCGTAGCACTGGCCCTGGAAGGCTGGTCCAGGCAGCAGCTGGGTTCCAGCCCCAGCTCGACCGCTTTGGGAGCACGGCCATCGCCCAGTCAGCTCAGGTCCCTACACACCATGGGAGGCTCACCCTCATGAGGGTCAAGATCTCCCCTGGGTCCAGAAGCCTCAGTTCTGTCCAGGACCACTGTCAACACTCAGCTCCTTCCCCAGGAACTCGGCCACCTCCCTTCTTTCATCATGGCCCCACACGCCTTCCAGCTCCTTCCCACTCACACAAAGGAGCACCTGGGACTGGAGAGGCAGCGCCTCTCCACGCAGCACAGACTTCACTTTCCAAGTTCTCCCGCCACCGACCTGACGTGGAAGACACACTTGGCACAAAAGGACCAGACAAAATCCAGTGCCAGTCAGGTTGGCGCTGTTCTGAGAAGGCCTAGACAAAAACAGAAACTGAGTCGTAGCAGGGGTTAACAATTTTATATCCACTCTGGCAAGAGGCGGCTCGTTCCTCAGGCACTGCCTGCGTATTTCCCTATTTCATCCCTGGAGAGTTTCAATGTCCAGAAAGGTTTCTTCCTTCCCAGACCCTCTCTCCATCCTTCCCAGTTTAAATGGTCATTTCTGCCAAGAATCATCTGTCTCACTACTTCCTGCTGGTCCATTAATTACAATAACAAGAAATAACCCTGCAGTGATGTCATCCAAACTTTTACTTCCTGTAGTGAACGCACAGGTCAGGCCGACCGATGTGTGTGTTCAGATGCACCACGCCTCCATTTTGAAAAGAGAAAAAATTCACAGCTCTTGCACTCCAAAGCTTTCATGTGTCCAGAAGCACTCACCCCAAGGTTTTATAAGTTAAATAAAAACAAAATGTGTGTCAGGCACCGCTGCCACCAAAATGTCGCTATTGTAAGCGGAAAACAAGCCACTGATTGTGTAGAGCTGTGAATGTAGGTTTATATACATAAAGAAAAGCCACATTTTCAAGACACATGTAATGAGATGCAGGGTATAAGACACATTCAGTGTTTCTAGCATGTGTGAGCTAGGGAGAGTTGGTTTCTGACGTCAGCAGGGACAAGGCGGCACCTGTTGGGGATGGAGTGACTCCCTTATCTGTGTTCTTAGAGCAACAGGGCTGGAGACAGGGAAAGAAGAACCCCTATCTGGCTCCAAACTCCTCGGGCTCGCGGAAAGGGTTTACTCACCCCCTCACCAGGCCTAGCAGCCAACAGCAATCGGTGTAGTTAATTTTTTGAAGGGATCAAAGAATAAAGCTGCATCCAACAGCACATTCTGGAAAGTTCTGGGCTTGGGATTACCAACAAAAAGGGCTCTCTGAGACAAACAACTGGGAGCGTGCCTAGAACCCTGAAAACCCAGGTCAGCTGAAGAAACCACCCATGAAAAAGCTGGGGGTACCGTGGTGATGCCCACCCCAGCTGATGCCCACGGGGCCCCTGACCCTCTGCCTCCTGTGTTCAACCTCAGCTCACCTCTCACTTAGTCCAAACGGGGCCACCATTTGGAGTCTGTTCTGTGATTTCGGCACCTGGTGTTCAAAGTTATCTTAGGTTGTGGCTTAGGCGGCTAAGTCTGACTTCAGATTCAGCCCTGGGTGGTGCTGATGCGGGGAGGCAGGGGCTGCTCTGACCCCATTATCACAATTCCCGCAAGAACCTTTCTCATGGGAGGACAGGCTTGGGCGTTCAGATCAACAGAGGAAGGAGGTTCTAGGACATATTTCCTGCGTGAAGATAGGCCCAAGAATATTGTTTTTGTCTACAGCCTGCCCGAAACAAGGTCTTATCAATTATTATTGATTACGAAGCCACTTCACCACCTCAAACTGCCTGTTCTGCAGCCACCCCTAGATTGTTCTACTTCCACAGCCTTTTTTTTTTTTAAAAAAAAAAAAAAAAAAAAACCCAACAGACATTGGCCATTTCCTGACAAATTCTACCAGGGTTGACTTCAAAGTGTCGGAGGGAAGGTGCTGTTTTGAGTAGACACGAGGTCACAGACAAGCCAAGCTGCGATGGTTGGGGACAGCTCTGGAGGCGGAGCAAGCATCGGATCCTGTAGGGACGGCCAAACCCAGAAGGCCTTGTTCAGATACCTCTAGGGACTCATGACTCTCGCCCAGGGCTTAACCTGACCCTTACCAACAATAGTGTTCTTTCTTTTTCCTGCTGTGTTTTCCTACCATTGATTTCAAAATCTAGACCATCAAAAAATTTGGAAAAACCAGGCCCGGCATGGTGGCTCATGCCTGTAATCCCAGCATTCTGGGAGGCTGAGGTGGGCAGATCATTTGAAGTCAGGAGTTCAAGACCAGCCTGGCCAACATGGTGAAACCCTGTCTCTACTAAAAATACTAAAAAAACAGAGCCGGGCATGGTGATGAGCGCCTGCAATGCCAGCTACTCGGGAGGCTAAGGCACGAGAATTACTTGAACCCAGGAGGCAGAGGTTGCAGTGAGCCGAGCTCATGCCACTGCACTCCCGCCTGGGTGACAGAGTGAGACCTTGTCTCAAAAAAAAAAAAAAGGGGGGGAAACCAGGAGCTTTCGGGAGCCTGCCTGGGACATCACCTGGCTCCATGCGTGAGGCTCCTGCTCTAAAGCAGACGGAGGACATGGGGCACAGTGCCTTTCACACCTACTGGCTCACATGCCAGTCCACAGTTTCCAGCAGTGGCGGCATTCCTCTCCAGGGAGGAAAATGCTACAGAATATTCTCCACTGGTCAATTCATCTGCCCGGTTGGATCTCCTTCCAAACTTAAAATCCAGGCATTCAGTCCTGAGAACGCCATACTCTGCAGGTTCTCCTTACATAGACTGAGATCAACAGTGGGTCGGTTTCAATAAGGTATGAAGAAACAATGAGGCAAGACCATTTTGACACAGCCCACTATATATAAAGAAAATTCAATCAAGCCTTGGCTATAAAAACAGAAGGGTGGACCGTGCACTACCCTGTCATTAATTATTAATTCTCCTGTAATGTCCCAATATGGACTAAATAACCTATTCCCACAAGAAAATGTATTGTCATTGACAATAGAAGACCAAAATATCTATAATGGTTGCTAATTTGAATAGAATCAGTTCCACACTTAGGACAAGTGACTATTCCAATGTAGAGTTTATTCACAAGGCATTTTCTCACATGACGCAGGGAGACTGATTTAGAAATTGCAATCCTCTCTCCTGTGATGAAAACCACTTCCACGATTAAGCACTCCATGGAGAAGTACTTACTTACCAGCTTTCCTTTGGATTCTAAATGTTTTCTGCACATTTTAAACAGTCAGCTCACCCTCCATTCCTGGTAACCATCCTAAATGGTTTCGATACTGTACCTGAGCATTTACAGTGATCTTGTCAAATAAAACGTTCCTCCAAGTTAACTCCGCTGTATATTTATGCACTTAATATCGCAGCTTACTGCAAAGTGCACAAATCATTTTAACAGAGGATAAATTTAACTACCATGAAGGCATTTTACACTCTGCTTAACTTCACTGAGGGGCCCATATTTTTTGGAGGAGATAAATCATGCTTCCATATAACTCGACTTAGGGGAACAGCAGTCAAAACTCACAAAGAGAAATAAACCCAGTTTCCTTGGATTAGGGGTAAAACAAACATATCCACACTCTCAGCCAAGACATCTGTCCCCTGTACCTCTTACCACACAGTGCACCCGGCCCAGGGCAGGTGGGCTAAGGGAGGGGCTGGGCCATGAGAGCGCACGCTCCTCTGCCCCTGGTCCCTGTCCTCTGGCCATTCGGGAACAATGGGGATTGAGCACTGTTGACCGGACAACACCCCTAGCATGGGGAAGGCTGCCATCTGCGCCATCTTGGCTGTCATCATTAGAAACACAATCTCCAATGGATCTTTTCTAAAAGGAGCTCCAGGCCCCACTGCCAAAAGGTCTCCAGACGCACATAAGAAATTCAAAAAGGGGGGAAAATAGTCACGCAAGAAATCCATGCATACAGCAGCTGAGGTCATCAATTATTTACTGAATGAGGGAACCTTAGCCATGGCCCATCTGGAAGGGCCAGACTTAGGTCTCAAGCTGTGTCCCGCAGGTCAATAGCAGGAGCCCTTCTGACCTGACAGGAGCCTCTGAACTCAACTCAGGGTCACAGGAGTGCATTCTCAACGTTCAGTGGATACAAGTGCACATGTGTCTCCTCCACAAATTAAGGACACTCAGCTCTGCCTCCCACATTCCATACCCAGACCTGGTATGCTAAGATACACAAAATCATGTACAGGACTTAAAAAAGAAAGGGGGGGGGGGGATTCAGATAATAGCTTTCCAGTGGAGAAAGACAGACACGATCTTAGCCAAGGGATCAAAGTTAACCCCACCAAGAATAAGATAAATTCACATGATGTGCCCTCCTGACCCGCTGTGCTGAGAACAACAGTGGTCCTGGGCACTCCTGCCCAAAGTGCCCAAATCCCACCAGGAGAAAACACAGGACAAACCGAACTGAGGGCCATTCTACAAAACGACTCGTCTGCTCTCTTCAAAAACATCAATGTCGTGGTACAAAGGAAGACAAAAAACGGTTGCAGATTAAAGATGACTAAAGAGACAAGGAAACCAGAGGCAACGCAGAATCCCAAGTTTCTTTTGCTATAAAGGATCTTATTGGGACTACTGGCAAAATCAGTAAGATCTGAATATTAGATATGATTCTCAATGTTAATTTCCTGACTTGATACTTGTCTTATGTGAAAGAATGTGCACTGTGTTTAGGAAAAATTAACTCCTCCATCCCTAAACACTTTAGCCTTATATATTTGCAAATATCTCAGAGGGATCTGAAAATTATATACTCTGTGTGTGTGTTTCTGTGTATGAGAGAAAAACAAGCAAATGTGGTAAAATGTCATCTGGAGAGGCTAGGTAAAGGGTAATTAGAAATTCTTTGTTCCATTCTTACAAGGCTTCTGTAAGCCTGTAATTACGTCAAAAGAAAAAGTTAAAGGGAAAAAGAAAAATAGACATGAACGGCCACAGTGATTGTGTTCAAGTATAAGAATCAAGATTCACTGACATTTCCCCAGAGAACCCAAATTTTTACAATGTGATGTCATTACTCTTAAAGGTAAACTATCAAAAATAAAGTAAGAGTCACATCATGTGAGGGGCTTCAGGTGGAAAGACAGGCGGGTCAGGGAGGGCAAGGTCCCAGGCCTCCTCCTGTCTCTGCTGGCGGCTGCTCCAGAGGAAGTGGCCACCGAGAACCCACCCTCCCAGGCTCAAGTATCCAAACTCCAGGCCAGCACTGTCAGTGCGGCTCAGGGGTAGGCTCTGTACCTGCTGCTGTGTGCCAGACAATTCCACACAGCCACAGTCCAGAAACCAGCCAGAGCCAGCCCGTGGGCAAGGGAACAGACCTGAAGGTCACAAAGCTTGGCGTGCCCTCCCTGATGGCCCAAGGTTAGGGCTGGCCACGCCGGAGCTGGGGGCTGCCCTCCTCCCGCTAGACAGCCACACTGCCTTCAAAATCCCCATCCATGCTCGTTACAGCCAATGGACAGCCTCGCCTTGGGGATGTGGCCAGATGGGCTGCCTCTTAAGTCCTCGTCCATGCTCCTTATAGCCGATGGGCAGATTCACCTTGGAGATGCTGCCCTTCTGGCCTCTCTGAAGAAGACAGAAAACTCAGTAACTTCCCCAAAAAGCTCCTGCTTTATGTAGTAAACTTGTACTTCCCACTAAAATCAATTCTTAATAAGATTTAATAGGCCTCTTGCCTCAGGTATCATTTTCAGCTAATGTTGACTCCCCCATGAGGAGAGCATGGTGGCTGCACAAGTCACTGCACCGTATCCATGATCATTCTTCCTCTGCCAGTTTTCCTTTTTTTTAAACAGAGTCTCGCTCTGTCACCCAGGCTGGAGTGCAGTGGCATGATCTCAGCTCACTGCAACCTCTGCCTTGCGGGATCAAGCGATTTTCGTGCCTTAGCCTCCTGAGTAGCTGGGACCACAGGTGTGTGCCACCACACCCGGCTAACTTTTTGTGTTTTCAGTAGAGACAGGGTTTCACCATGTTGGCCAGGCTGGTCTCGAATGCCAGACCTCAAGTGATCCACCCGCCTCGCCTCCTGAAGGTCTGGGATTACAGGCGTGAGCCACTGCACCCAGCCTTTCTGAGAGTTTTCAAAGGACATACGTCCAGCACACCTTCAGCATTACCTTCTACTCCAGAAAATTCGGCTCAGAAGCCAATGCTCGAGGAGAGGGTTTCCGCGAGCACACCAACCAAGACTTCAGTGCCTTCTCCCTCTGAGCCAGCACAGGGCCCATCTCTCTGGGGGTGTGGTCCCCACCAGACTCCAAGTGCCCGGAGGGGATGGTTATCCGCTTGGCTCTGCAGCCAGCGTGCTGCAGAACACGTGTCGAACTAAATAAAGTTAGACTTCAATTCTGCCTTCAAGTCGCAAATTTACATCTGACACCAACAACGTAAGACCACCAGGGCCAGCATGCATTCTCAACGTATTTTCCAAAGCTGGAAAAAAGCACAGCCAAGTCACTCAGAAAAGTCTCTCTTGATAATGGCTTCTGGATGAAAGTGTTTCCCTGTGTTTTCACTGTCTCCTGGTTAAAGCATTTTTCCTGCCTCAGCTTCCCGAGTAGCTGGGCTCTAGAGGTGTGTGCCACCACGCCCAGTTGATTTTTGTATTCTTTAGTAGAGATGGGGTTTCACTATGTTGGCCAGGCTGGTCTAGAACTCCTTACCTCAAATGATCTGCCTGTCTTGGCCTCGCAAAGTGCTGGGATTACGGGTGTGAGCCACAGCGCCTGGCCCCAGCTAGGTTTTTTGATGTTTTGTAGAGAAAACAGCCTACTATGTTATTTTATTTTTTTGTAGAGAGGTTATCTCGGTATGTTGCCCATACTGGTCTTGAACTTCTGAGCTCAAGCAATCCTCCTGCCTTGGCCTCCCAAAGTTGTGGAAGCGTAGGCATGAGCCACTGTGAGCCCAGCCGGCTGCTGTTTAGAAGTGCATCTGTTCTTTGTGGCCTGGGAACAGGCACCGGCCCACACCATGAAGGCCGCCTCGAGGGGCTTGCGGAGCATCTCAGGAAAGAAGCCGCAGGGAGAACGGTCCAGTCATCCTTCTATTTCAAGCCAACAGCAGCCCCGTGGAAGGAACGGTGACTAAATGAGAAGGAATGTGACTCAGAGGGAGGTGCTCTGGAGGCCGCTGTGCCTACCCCAGGAGGGGCTGGTCTCTAGGTGGAGTCCCTACCAGTCCGGAGGCTCCCACCCAACCTTCCCTATCCAGAGTCTCTGGGAAGGGAGGGCATGAGAAGGTGGTTCCCTGGAAGCCACCTCCCCAGTCCTGAGGTTCACACCTCAGTCTCAGGGGTCCGGGGGCGGCCCGGGGTTAAAACATGGGTTTCCAGACCAGTGAAGCACTCAGAAGCACAGCCCTCTCCTTGCCTGTCCTATGTCCCCTGGCGGAGGGTGGGTCTGGTATCTATGGGGCAGGCCCTGACCCTACCCGAGCAGCAGCAGCGTCCCACCATCCCCGCCTTCCTGACCCACTGGCGCTCTTTCCCACCAAGATGCCTTGAGATCCCCAAAACACGTCTCCACTGCTGCCCCAAGTCTGCCCCCAAAGGTTCGGCCTTCGCCACCTGTTACTGCCCAGGCTTGACACACAGCCATGAGTTCTGCCGTCACCACGTCAGCAGATCTCTGCCAATGTGTGCTTGCCCTTGAACATTTCCCCCAGCTCTAGGCAAACAAAGCCCTCTCCTTAGCAACAGCTCACTGGGCAAAACCCAAAGATGACCCGACCTGGCACACCTCCAGCACTCCAGGTCTCATCTCATGACCACGGGACTGCGACAGAAATTACCTTCAACCCTCACGTCACCACCCATCGCCCAAGCTGCGACACCAATACATCAGCAGGAGAAATGAGGCGGATTGCAAACAGCTGCCGAGTTCCAAGATAAAGAGTTTTATTTTGGTGGCTAAGGGGAAAGTAGAGAAAAGCCGCCAACATTTTTACTAACAGCATAATTATATGAGAGAAAACTCCCTCCTTTAAGATTCCTACGCTGCCCTGACAGCAATTTAAGCAGCTGAGAAAAGATGGTGAAGACAAAGTCATTACGGCAGGATCCCGTCTCCTTCCTGTACACACGTCTGACTCTCTGTAATGACAATGAAAGAAAGCTCTGCGGGCATGTGGCGGGAGAGCCACCTCCGTGTGCAACAGCAGTTGAATCAAGTGTTTAGTGGAGGATTTAGCTGTCTTAAAGATCCTATTAACCAGAGACAATTTCCATCCCAGGCTCCAGGCAGAGTTGGGAGCTTTCCTTCAGAAACGAGGGCGAAGAAACTCCAACAGGAAGTTTTCTGCGAGCGCTGGAACTTCCAGCCCAAAGCCTTCAGCAAATCACTCCATGGGGAAATCTAGTCCTGTCAACTTTAAACCGGCCACCTTGCGTTAACCGGGACTTTCGCAGCTAGGGTGTGGGCAATCTTAATGCACAGCTCTGCTACTCTATGAGTTCACTTAAATGATCCCCTTGTTTCTGCTCTTATCCCTTCCAAGCCATTTTCCAGAGACACCCAGGGGGATCCTCACTGAAAACTGAAACATGATCCTAACCCAGTGTCCTGGAAGTTCTCCAGCAACGCCCAATGCCTTCATGGTCAAGATCCGGGTCTGCCCTCACAGGGCCACAACCGCACTGGCTCCCGCCCTGGCTACAGCCCCTCAACCTTGAAACCTTTCCCCAGATGCCCCATGGTTGGCCTCCTCCTGCCACGCCACTCTCAGCCTCCCCACAGAGATCCACTCCCTATGTTCCCACCAAAGGGTCCCCTCAGTCCAAAGTATCTCTCTGGTCTTAATGTTTCTGTCCCCTGCAAATTCCTATGCTGAAATCCTCATCCCCAAGGTGAGGCTGTTGTGGGGTGATTAGATGATGAGGGTGGAGGGTTCATAAACGGGATTAGTGCCTGATGAAAGAGCTCTTTTGGGCCAGGCGTGGTGGCTCATGCCTGTAATCCTAGCACTTTGGGAGGCCGAGGTAAGTGTATCACCTGAGGTCAGGAGTTCAAGACCAGCCTGGCCAACACGGCGAAACCTCGTCTCTACTAAAAATACAAAAATTTGCCAACCGTGGTAAATTTTGATCCAGCAATCCCTGTAATCCCAGCTACCCCCCGGGAGGCTGAGGCAGGAGAAAATACAAAAATTTGCCAAGTGTGGTGGTAACTGGCTGTAATCCCAGCTACTTGGGAGGCTGAGGCAGGAGAATCGCTTGAACCTGGGAGGTGGAGGTTGCAGTGAGCCGAGATCGCGCCATTGCACTCCAGCCTGGGCAACGGAGCAAAATTCCATCTTGAAAAAAGAAAAAAGAAAAAAAAAGGAAGTTTAACCCTTCCACATAGAGAGTACCATCTCTGAATCACAACGTGGGCCCTCACCAGACATGGAATCTGCTGGCATCTTGGTCTTGGACTTCCCAAGAATTGTGAGAATTAAATTTTTGTTGCTGTCAGCCACCTGCTTATGGAATTTTGTTATAGTAGCCCAAGCGGACTAAGACAACATACTCTTGACTTGACACTGAGAAAGCCAGCAAGACCACAGGCCCTCAGGGAGGGGGCCCTGCCTCTAGAACACAAGCTCAGTGGGAGTGGGGCCACTGCACCTCGGATCCTGAAGAACAGTCCCCAACACACGTGCGCACACGCACACGCACACGCGCACACCCACACACACACACTCTCTGAATGGATGGACAACTGAGTCTGAACAGATCATGGACCAGCCCTGATTCTTCAGCCCTAACTTCAACCTAGAAAGGAAAATTTAGGCAATTACTTACTTTTTTTTTTTTTTTGAGACGGAGTCTCATTCTGTCGCCCAGGCGTGGCGTGCAATGGCGTGATCTCAGCTCCCTGCAACTTCCGCCTCCTGGGTTCAAGCGATTCTCCTGCCTCAGGCTCCCGAGTACCTGGGATTACAGGCGCCTGCCACCCATGCCCGGTTAATTTTTGTATTTTTAGTAGAGATGGGGTTTTGCCATGTTGCCCAGGCTGGTCTCGAACTCCTGACCTCAGGTGATCCGCCTGCCTCCAGCTCCCAAAGTGCTGGGATTACAGGCGTGAGCCACTGCGCCTGGCCAAGGGCAATTACTTTTTAAGTACAGAAGCATCAGTGAAGGTCAGTGGCATGATGTCCTGGGTCCGTCCTCCACAGGTTATTATAAAGAAGACATCCATGAGGGCCAACGTCCACACCTGCCAGTAAACACTCCCCCAGCCCCCTGAGGGGCAAAGGTCTGTCTTCCAAAGAGCCTGGGCCTGGTCCTTTTGTCATTCAATTGGCCCAACACCCACTCACATGCCTCTCATCCCCTCACTTGGTCCTCATTTTCCCACAGCATGCCAGGACAAGCCTTGAGGCCAGGCGGCTTGTCTGCATCTCACAGCACGTATATGCTCTCTCTCTCTCTCTCTCTCTCTCTCTCTCTCTCGCTGGAGGACAGCTTGTGTGGCTTTACGAATTCTCTCGATTTACAAGAACTGTTCTTCCTTGTCTCCCAGCCCAGTTCTGCCCTCTGGAACCGGTTGCCTCCCCATTTCCTGGAACAATACTCCGAGGACAGGTGCTTCTTCTCCAGGCTCAGCAGCCTCGGATGCCTGAGTTACCTTCCTCCACCCTCCATTCCCACCTGCTTCGGTGAGCTCCTCGAATGGTCAAGGCACAGTTCACATCTGGCCCTGGAATCCTGACACAGCACGCCAGCCCACAGAGAACTGTCCAGGATGCCTGAGAGCTGACGGAGCCACCAAGAGCTAAACTGAAAAGGGACAAAAGGTCACAGGAGATCCTGTCAAGACAACTGTAACTGGTAGGTACTGTGCGTCAGACGTACTGCACGATGTCATTCAAGAAGCTCACAGAACAGCAGTCGGCAGGAGTAACAACAGAACAAGGATAGCGGAAGGAAGTTGGCAAGGGGCGTGGACCGCTGTGGGGGGTTCTAAAGAATGAAAAGGGATGGGAGTGGGATGACCTATGTAGTTAGACAGTACAGATGATAACCATGACCCCAAATCAAGAGTAATAAACATATCAAGAATGTCTCTTTACCACTCAAATGATGACAGGAGGCATCAGGGCAGCCACTTCTGATACCCACCATGCAACTGAGGGTTTTCTTTGATGCTGCTGGTCATCACTCAATCGTGGTGAAACAACACAGCCAGCCTCAGAGCATGCCATTAATCAATCAGTGCAATGGACAAGCTTCCATCACCCCGGACAGCCTCAGGATTGACCATTATTGCTCATTACCTTCTGAACTGCAGGGAATAAGTCCACATCACCTGAAAAGGTCTCTCTCCTGGAAATTACACAGTAAGTGTTTCCGTTGGCTAGAAATCAACAGCCCTACTCAACGCCTAACAATTGAGTTTTGTTAACAGCCACAAAAAGAGGGGGCAGATCACACCCTTCATAATTCCCACTTCTCACCACTGTGTAAACCCACCTACTTTTAAGAGCTGCACCAAATTCAGAGATCTACTTGGGAGCTAAATGCCCTTCTGAGCTCCCCTGGGCTCCCTGCCCTCCTGAAGACTTTCATTATCAGTTCTTCCAAGATAAGATCAAGATGAGATAAATACCAAACAGAACCATTTCACTTTCTTCACGTATCAAGTGCGTCTTTGACAGTAGCTGGGGTTCACAAAATCGGTTGCGAAGATATAAAATCAGTATTAGAGACACAAAAGCCATGTTTTAATTTTTTTAGTAGGGTAAGAATAACATCTCTCACACAAGTATATTTGTCACTTATGCCTCAAAACAAGCTGCGACCTACATAGTATTTCAGAGCCGTATGACATGCTGTAAACATTTTTTTACTTTAAAAGACGTGCTCTCGACAATAAATTTTAGGCGAGAATAAAATTTGCTTTTTTCATAAGCGTAGAGGAAAACAAACACTACCAATGGGATTTTGTTTTTCAACATCTGCAGATTCTGAAGTACCAGAGGTTGACACAAAAACTTTAAATCAAAGTAATGAAAATGCCTGACAGAATCAGTGAAATTCTTTTGTGAAAGAGCCGACCCAACTTGACAGCTGAACTTCAGAAGTCACGGTGTGGCCCAGGGAGAGCACAGGTGTCTAGGGGAGGAGGTAACCTAGAGCTCCCAAGGACAGTTTCTGGCCACCGTTTGGGCTGTTTCTCTTTCTGAGTCTACACATTTGCAAAGTGTGCAGATCAGGCAGGCACAGCTCAAAGTGGCTGAACACACCCAGAAGGACCAGCCAGAGAATATAAGATGTGCAGGCGAGAGCAGCCAGGGAGCAAAGGATGCTTGCAGGAGGCGGACGCTGGGCAGCTTCCAGGACTGAACTACACATGCATTTCCTGCAGAGTCCTAGCTCAATCCTTGACATACAGCAGGGACTTAATAAATGTCTGCTCCATAGCATACACTACTAGTACTTGCCATCTGGCTGACAAAGGGAATGGCCTAACAGGTGGGACCACGTCACAGGAGTGTTCTCATCTTGGCCTCCTGGCTCAGTTTCCTATGCCTCTCCCCCAGAAGTCTGCACACTGATGTTGTCCTTGGGAACACTTCCGGCTGTGCTGCACCCTCTGTGTTTGCTCCACTGGTGAGAACCTGGGGGCCAAGGGGCCCCAGCAGTCAGCTCCAATGCAATAGTCCTTGAAGAGCACAGCCAAAGCTATGCTTGCTCTGGACAGGTAACTCCCCCTTTCATGGGCGGGGGGAGGTAAAGGGAGCAGGCAGAAGCAAAAAGGAATTTTCCTCTAAAAACCGAATTGCTGAAAGGCACTTAATAGAGGGATAGGGACCAGGCATGGTGGCTCACACCTATAATCCCAGCACTTTAACAGGATGAGGCTGCGGTGAGCCGAGATTGCGCCACTGCACTCTAGTCTGGGTGACAGAGTCCCTGGCTCAAAAAAAAAAAAAAAAAAAAGGCGGCAGGGGAGGATGGGATGTGGTTGATAACTGAAACAACAGTGAAAGGCAAAGAATATGTATCATAAACTGAATTACAGACTTAAGATATTTTATGTTTATAAATGATTTCATAGAAAAAATACGGAATGATAATGGTTGTTAAAAAAAAAAAAAAAGTCTGAGGAGGGCCAGCACGGTGGCTCACACCTGTAATCCCAGCACTTTGGGAGGCCAAGGTGGGAGGATCACTTGAGGCCAGGAGTTTGAGACCAGCCTGGGCAACGCAGTGAGACCTGACCTCTGCCAAAAGTTTAAAGATTTAGCTGGGCATGGTAGCACATGCCTGCAGTCCCAGCTATTTGGGAGGCTGAGGCAGGAGGCCTGCTTGAGCCCAGGACGTTGAGGCTGCAGTAAGCTGTGATGGCACTCACCCTGGACGACAGAGCAAGAACCTGTCTCAAAAAAAAAAAAAAAAATTAAAAAATAAAACAAAACAAAACTGAGGAGACGGGGGAAAATAACCAACCACACTGACAGCAAGTTGGCAAAGTGCTAATGTCTCCAAGCACTGGTCCATGTAATTTGCAGGTACTAAGTCATTTATCCTTTACAAGCTTATAAAACAGGTACTGTTATTACTCATATTTAAGGAGGAAACTGAAGCAAAGAAAAGATCAGCCATTTTCCCAATGTCACACAGCTACCAAAGGTAGAGGGAGGAATTGAGTCTAGGCAGCTGGATGCTAGCACACACAGTTCTGCCAAAAGAGACAATTGAAAAAACAAAGGATATGACTGAACACAAACTAAAACCACAGTAAGTACAGACTCCACTTAGGTAAAATCCTGGGTGTGCACACATGCCCAAAGGCAGTAAGAGGGAAAGAAAAGTGCTGGAGAGGCCCACTGATCTACAGAGATATGCACAATCTGCCATATCGAATGCGAAGGCAGGAGTAACAGGACTCCTTTCGGTAAGCCAACAGACACCCTCCGTATGCTCAGATGCACTTGGATGTCCTGGTAAAAGCAAGGAGAAAGACAGTATCTGAAGACTGGGGAGGGAAGGTAATTAGCTCTATCTTCGTAAATCTTGCACTGCACCGTTTCCCTCTTCAACAAATGCATGACTCCTTTGGAAGCATCAGGGTGACCAGCTATGTTATTCCCTATTTAAAAAGTTACATAGGCCAGGTGCAGTGGCTCACACCTGTAATCTCAGCACTTTGGGAGGCCAAGGCAGGAAGATCACAAGAGCCTGGGAAGTTTGAGACCCGTCAGGGCAATACAGGGAGACCCCATCTCTACAAAAACACAAAAAATGAGCTGGCCATGGTGATGCATGCCTGTGGTCCCAGCGATGTGGGGAGCTGAGGCAGGACTGCTTGGGCCTGGAGGTCAAGGCTGCTGTGAGCCATGACTGTGCCACTGCACTCCAGCCTGGGTGACAGAGTGAGACCCTGTCTCAAAACAAAAACAAAAACAAAAACAAAAAAAACAAAATCCAAACATATATTCGTTATAGAACATTTAGGGAGGAGGAGAGAGTACGGGAAAAAAAAAAATCACCCAAAATTCTACCAACTAAAGATAGTAGATAATCATTATGAACCGCTCCTCATCAGCCTTCCCCCATGATTATTTTTATGGTTCTATTCATAAATGTTCAACATTCGATATTGAAGCTTTTCATTTTAAGACAAACATTCTACTTATTTCAAACTGTGAAGGCATCATTTGAAAAAGAATTAGCTGTTTTCCCACTGTTGGATGCTTCAGTCATCTGTCTTTTTTTTTGCTGTCAAGTAACACCATAACTAAAATCTTGGTACATTAAAGCTTTCTTGGCATTGGGTGGGGAAGGGAGATTACTTTGTCAAAGAGCACGTGTGTACTTACCTTTACGGAAACGTGACACTGCTTTTCTTGTCCGGATTCTTTTTTTTTTTTTTTTTTGAGACGAAGTCTCCCTTTGTTGCCCAGGCTGGAGTACAGTGGCATGATCTCTATGATCTCTGCTCACTGCAACCTCTGCCTCCTGGGGTCATGAGATTCTCCTGCCTCAGCCTCCCTAGTAGCTGAGACTCTAGGTACATGCCACCACACCCAGCTCATTTTTGCATTTTCAGTAGAGAAGGGTTTCACCACGTTGGCCAGGTTGGTCTCGAACTCCTGACCTCAAGTGATCCACCCGCCTCTGCCTCCCAGAGTGCTGGGATTACAGGCATGAGCCACCACCCCCAGCATTCCTTGTCTGAAGGTTCTAATAGATTACTTCATGGTCACAATCTATGACAGTATCTTATCTACCCTTCTTCCCACCCGCCACCAGCAAGTATGTGGGGACAGACCTGGACAGACACACACACGGGCATGGCGGCCGCATCCTACAGGGCTAGTTCCACAGTGGCAAGCCAGGCCCTGGGGGCAGTGGAGTAGAACACAGTGGTGCCATCGGGAGGCAGTGATGACACCAGGTAGCAGGCGTCCTGTCTCCAGATAAGCCCCATGTCGGGACAGACTGTTTCTTCCGGAACGTACCCAGTGTGGACACTGATTTACGTTTAGGAGCAAGGACTTCTGCAAGATGCCCAGTTTCCACATGAGAGTGACACCCAGTGAGATGCTCACACAAAGCAGGGCACACACAGCGCCAGGAAAACAGCCCGCCTTCTAGAGTGGCGGGGACAGCACGTGCTTCCCGGGTTTGACGGTGGCCCACGGCCCATCTCAGGACCCAACACCAGCCGCAACCGTTACGTGGTGCTTGATTGGCATTCAGAACGCACACTCAGCGCCCAGTGACTCCGGACTCCAAGCTGACCATTCTCTATCCTGCCTCAGTATCTCAGCCCCCTTCATCCGCACTGTCCAAAGCCTGCTCAAGTGTCGGAAGCCGTCTCCATGGTCAGATCCATCCTGCACGCTGTCTAAGTGAGCACCTTTAACCTCTAATGCTGGGTTGAAAAACAACTCAGTGTTTTGGAAAATAAGTTTTCTACTCCAGCAATCTGAGGGTGGGGACATCCACAGGAACCCTGGGGCCCACAAGGAAAACAGAAGACTGGCTTAATCACTGAATTCTCACTCAAGAATTCCAGCCGCCAAATGTCCTTTCTGATCCCGTGGGCTGCTCTGAGAGAACATTCTAGCCACTCCTTTGTATATGTGAAAACCACTGCAGCAGGTCCTATTTTGGGCAGATTTTCCACATTAAAAGGCACAATGGTTAACATGATCGTATGATACACCTCCCACCCACGACACTTTGTTTAATTCAAACTCAAATACCAAAGCAGGAGAGTCGACTGTTTACCACACTTGAATTTATAAATTGCCTTCCTGCCCGTCACCCGGGCTGCCCCACCCCCACCCTTCTTTCGACACAGCTGGGTGGGAATGCAGTGACCTAATATCACTGGACAGATAATTCCTTGCCTTGGGGAAAGGCTGGCAAAGCCCATGGCATCTGCCATTTCCAATCGACTCCTTGGAACAGCAAGTAGGGACCTGTGCCAGGACACTCGGGGGGCAGCACAGAACGCGCGCAACTGTGGCTGGAAGTGAAAACGTAAAAACCCACCCACGGCCTCGCTGGGAGTCGCTGCTCTGCACTGGAAAACCCGGGTGTTTGATTCAACTAAATCATCTCCAAGCCTGCACTGGAGAAAATAATTGAATTAAAGAGTTGCTATAACTCATTCAAGTGAGATAAAAACCATCCAGTGGGAGGCGAGACGGCAAGGCGAAGACACTGCTGCTAGAATGTGCCGTCTTCTCGAGATCGCGAGGAGAAAAGCAATATAATGTGGTTCAAAGGACAGATGGGACTTGCCTAATTGTCCCCAGATTCCTAGCAGCAGGGGTGGTAACTAAATGGTTTCAATTAAAAGTTAAAGAAACAGAGGAAAGCAGGCGGTAAGTTATGCCTGGTGCTGATAAGCCTCATTCGGATCAGTCTCAGGGATGCTTTGTCCCGATTTCAGACAGCCAAGTGTCAATGGCACACGAGTGGTGGAGCCATCCCAACATGTCACCCTGACAAGGTGACAAATAAATCTGTCTGTCAAACGCACTGTCATGAACGCCCGTGTGAGCGTCATGGAGCCAAGCGCCAGGCATGCGGTGACGGCTCAGAGCAGGGCCCTTCCATCTGCAATCGGAGAAAAAGGGACGGATGCAAACACTAGAACACAGCCCCAGGAAGCAACGACGATGTGGGGGTTACACACCTCAGGGAGGACGCCCCACTGCTGACGACGGCTACAGGCTGGTTTCTGTGCCAAGCACGGTATGGCTCAAGCACAACGTGACATGGGCCATGGAATCAATGTCTACCCCTTCACCAGGGGCTCTCAAGCAAGGGATGTTATTCACCCTGGGGACACGAGGACATGTGTGGTGACATCTCTGGTCACACCGGGGTGGGGAGGGAGGTAACATTGGCATCGGGTGGGTAGAGGCCAGGGATGCTGCTGAATATGGTATGATGCACAGGACAGCCCCCCACAATGAAGAACCACCAGACCCAAAATGTCAACAGTGCCCAAGTAGAAACTCCTGCCTTAAAGGAATCGTAAGTTGAAGTCTCTGAAGTTCCAAACTAGAAATGCTAAAAAAAAATGGTTGGGACTGATTACAGGCAATTTTTTTTTTTAAACCAACATAGGATATAAGCGACGTCATGAAAGGGAAAAAGTAAGTGCATCAAACAAGCAGAATAGACAACGAGCATGAGGGTGAGCTCCAGCCTCCGAAGCAGCGTGGAAGAAGCAAGTGCAGCAGGGCTGGGTGGCACTGTCCTGCAGCTGCTGATTCAGAAGAAGCTGACCCACAGCCGAGTGTGGCTGAGGTAGACCAAGAACATGAGGTCTGGGGATGACCGCAGCCCCATCTTTTAGGGTAGGTCTCTCAACATACTCACAGTTCCCATGCATGTCACTGCTCCGGGAGGAAGTTTGACACACACCTAGCAAACAGATCTTGGAAAAAATGAATCCCTAAATGTGAGAAGGTCTCTACTGACAAAGGCAAACAGAGGGGCGTAGAGTCCCAGATAGCCAAGGTCAATGCCTAAGGCTCTGAATGCAAATACTCAGCATCCACCAGCCCAAACTCAGAGAGCAGCCCAGCTACCACCAGGCTGCTCTGGAGTCATGCAGCTTCCAAGGGATGTGGTCAAAACAAAGACCACCCAGCAAGGATGGCGGGAGGAGCCTCACAAAGTGAGCCTGGGAACAGCTCCTCCCGTCCTCGTTGGTGTTAGGGGTCACCAGGCCCCACCACCAGGAAAAGACAAGAATAGTCACTACCACAAGCTCTGAGGACGCGAGTCCTGGAACTGTGGGCCTCAGAAGGAAGCGGACTAAGGTGCTCCTTCTTGCCATCACTGCACCCCACGTCTGGGTGGCTCCTGCTGAGTTTGAGGTTGGAAGATGTTTTGTGACGTCCTTACCTCAAAACTAGCTGCGTACAGTGACAGGGCCTGGGGATCCAGGCTGGAGCAGACACCGAGCTCTGCAGACAGCACAGTTTCTGTAGGAAGTAGCAGGTTTCTCACTGTTTACAAAAGCTCTGCGGTGACTCCAGGGTTAGGCTAAAGATGACCCCACTCAGGATTCACTGAGCCTTGCTAAGGCCCAATGGTCATGAGGTAGGGGGCAGGGGAGTCCTTGCCTCTGCCAGGAAGTCCCGCCAAGTCCACCTCCTCGGCCCTAACTCGGCCCTAACTAGGAAGCCCTTTGAACTGCATACCCAAAGGCAAACCAGGAAGGGAGTGCAGGGAGCAGGGGCTCACCTCCTTTCCCTCCGCAACTTAATACTTAAGGGGTTATTTTTTTTGTCCCCTTTGTCAAATGCAAAAAAGCAAAACACAGCACGCACGTGGTTTAAACAAGACATGTTTGCATTCTTGTTATAAGAACTCTGGAAACCAAATCCGAGTACTCAGCCCTACTATTAGTTAACACTTCCTTACTATACTTCGTGTTTCCTTCTCGTCTTTTTTTCTGAGAGTAGATTAAAGAGAAAGAAGACACTGAACTCTGTTGAACCTACCCTATGGGGGGAAAAAAGTCTCAGTTATGAAAAGTGAAAAAACAAAAATGTAAAATAATATAGTGATAAAATCTCCGCATGATTTAAGACTCTCGCCTCATGAATCTAACACTGACTGATCAATACTTCCTCCTTCCCAGCTCAGAAGTGGGACAACATCGCTACTCGACTGAAAGATGGCTAACGACCACCAAATAAACCCCCTCCCTGCCAAAACAGCTACTGGACACTAGAATGCAGACTATAACATGTGGTCATTTACCAAACTACACGCTATGAAACTCTCTGCTGAGTCAGGTTACCTAGACACAGCTCTGTCTAACACGTTCTCTCACCTAAGATTATCGTATACATTAAGGTTTAAAAAAAAGCCAGCCAGCCCAGGTAAGAAATACAAAAGTCTATGTGGCATGAAATGGCTCAAAGAGACTGGTTTGGTGGAATTAACTAGTGGTTTAATGCGGGGCGGGCGGGGTCTGATATACAAGAGTGCCCCGATTTCTTCAGAGAAATTAACATTTCAATCCTGTTTTTATCTAAAAGTCATTAAACTGTGCAACATGAATTATTGGAACTGTAGCAGCGAATTAACTCTATTCATCAACTAAGTCCAAACATTTTAGAGTGTATCTGTAATGAAAAAATAGCTCTACATTTCTATCTCTTCTCATTAAAGTAAACCAGTTTTCCCTCTCTCAGTATATAAAACTGTCTTCTCTTCACATAATTTATATTACCATAAGCCGGCTCACATTCTAAACTACTACATGTCTCCAATTAATTTTTGCAGCTTTTGCCTGAAAATTTAATGAGATAGTAGTGGATGAACCTGCTGACTCCAGATTATGTGTGTGCTCCCAATATTAATGTTGGCACAATAAAATAATCTGATCCACACCTGACTCAAGCATTTCCCCTCGCTGTGGGTATAAAGGTAACGTGGAAACCAGGTCCACTCGTTTCAGTCTTTTAAATCCAATTACAAAATTTACTAGTCTCAAATTAAACCGCTCCTACTCGTCAACCTGGGAGGAAAGGAGAAAAGCAGCAGCACGGTCTAATTATCCCAACACCATTTCTATCAACACTGCAGGGAACGGCTATGATGGATGACTATTTCTCCAAGGCCTCAGTTCTCTACCATGGAGGAGTCACAGGCCACACTCCTCAAATCCAGCCCATTGCCAGGGTAACCCCTGTGATGAGTAGAGGGCACAAGGAGGCCCTTACTCTGTCCCGCTGCTACGGGCGCGCCTTACGTGCATGCCTCAGGTGGGGTCCCTACCATTCACGATTTGGTTGTACATGTGTGCATATCAGTGTGTCCATGTCAGATGTATGTGTGCACACGTGTGAGCATGTACATGTGTGTTCATCTACATGTGTCTGAGTTCAGACGACCAGGTGAGGGGCACTGGCGACTCTTAGTCTCAATGACAGGCCCTCTGTAGTTCTTACCTTTTGCCAAAGCGTTGAGGTGCCAGCAGAAGGCAAAAAACGCCGACAAGGCTGGGAGCAGTGGCTGGCACCTGTAATTCCAGCACAGCACCTTGGGAGGCCAAGGTGGGTGGATCACTTGAGGTCATGAGTTTGAGATCAGCCTGATGAGATGGTGAAACCCCATCTCTAACAACAGTAGCCGAGCACGGTGGCAGGTGCCTGTAGTCCCAGCTACTAGGGAGGATGAGGCAGGAGAACTGCTTGAACCCAGGAGGCGGAGATTGCAGTGAGCCGAGATTGCGCCATTGCACTCCAGTCTGGGTGACAGAGCGAGACTCCATCTCAAAAACCAAACAAACAAAAAACGCCAACAATACCATTAACAGCAGCAGCAGCAGTCAGTAATCAATGTTCAGAAAGTGCCTGCTATCCCCGTTTTCTTTTTTGCCAAGCACTGAGACCGTCCCAGCCATCAGTCCACAGATGTGTGGACCCAGCTCTGGGAGTGAACAGAATGGAGCTTAGATAGACTACTCCCAAAATTCCATTCCCTCCCTAGGCTGATAATGACAGTGACACCTACATACACTAGCCCCAGTGGCTGACAATTTAGTAATATCAAGAGAATACGCGGTACCTAGGTGCGTCTGGTATACGGGTGGTCCCCAAGGCATCAGTTGGTTGATGTGTGTTTAACAGTCCTTAGGAAGGCCAGGACCTGGGCATGATGAGTGGGCCATGCTTACGAGGATGGGGCTTTATGTCCAAAGATGGCCAGAAGACCCCCCCTATTCACACCTGCGCCCTGCACCTTCACAGTGCCAATGAGGCAGCCTGGGGCTGCTGCTGGTGAACACAGACAGAAATGAGAGAGAGAGAGAGAGAAAGAGAGACAGAGAGACACTCAGGCCTTGGAGCTGCCCGCCCTGTGCTACTTTAGCCTGGAGTTCTGGCTACAGCAAAGACCAAGGGGCTCATTCTGCTCTGGGGCCACCTCCTCCCTACATCCCCTCCACCCCCGCCACTGGGTGTGTGGGGAATGGAACTGCAAAGCTCACAATAAACTCAGCAAGCTCACCTGACTGAGCTTCTACCAAGCCAGAAAGCCTCCTTTCCAGGCGCTGCTGGTCTGCAAGCTTGGAGTCTATAGAGAGACTAAAGAAAAGCCATCATACCAGAATGTGGTCAGGTGCGTTCACTACACACAGGTTTATACCAACATCTCAACTTTTAGGAAAAGGTCATGGAGCAGAACATGCTGGGTATGCAACTAAAACCCAGACCTAGGTTCAAATCTGACCTCTGTTCTTGCCAAGTGCCAAGGGAAATCAATTAACCCCCCTTATCCATTCAATTTATAGGAATAAATAAAGGTAAATACCTCCACCTTGCAAGGTTGTGCCACACACAGGACCAACTCAAGCTGCGCAACATCTGGCACGCATGCCACATGAGGCTTCCTTTCCAGGGCAACCAGCTGGACCATTCCGGGCCCTCCAAATTAAAAAGGCCCTTTCCAACTCTGCTTTCCTGGCCAGAGAAGGCCTGGGACATGAGCCCCAAGCTCCACCACTCCAGGTTCACTGAAAGATACCCCCATCCTCAACTCCAGCTGGAGCCATCTCCCTCCACTCCCTTTTCAGGGGGGCAGCTTTCAAAGGGTGCAGTTCCTCACTCTCAATAAAGCAATGCTTCCTGCCTTAGAGAACTGTCAACAAGTTTATATGGAAAATAAGTTCTTGAGTTGCCACAAAGCCCTGGCTAAAGGAGAACCCAATGGTGCCAAGCTACCAGGGGAGGTGGCACCTCCAAGAGTGGCAGAAGGGTCCCAAGGACTGTTCAGGTCTATGGTCTCTTTCTCTGAACCCATCTCTCCAGCCAGTCTGGTCTAGGCTAGGACGGAGTAGGGATGGGGGTGGTAGATAAGACCAGGTCTGGCCAGCCTAGGCTCTTCCCAGAACCAACACAATCCCAGCACACTGTGGCCAGAAGCATACTCAAAACAGGACTTTGTGCAGGCTCAGATTCAGTCCTAAGGCACCAGAAAAAACAGCCTTAAATTTGAAACTGCCAAGCCCTGGGGGGGGAGGGCACAGAAGGTCTCATCAAGATCACACATAGACTCTGAAAACCTTCTCATATTGAAGAACGGGAGCTATTAACTGTGTTAGCAGCATGCACAGATGTTGTCTACATCTAAAAATTCCCAAATAGATCAATTAGCATATTATAAAGAATTTACTTCCATTTTCCCTTGACAGATCATAAAGACCAAAATGTAACGTTCAGTGTGAATTGACAAGCGTGTATAGCAGGAGATGCTGTATTAAATGTAGACCACAGTGAAAGAAAATGGTATTTGATGACTGGTCACCTAATTCTCAGCGTAGAATGTCAAAGGCCAGAAATCCATTTATTTAGTAACCAAAGCTCAACATCACACAAGTCACTTGAGCTCTGGTAAGGGAAGTCCTACCTTCTGCACTTGGTAATTCCATTGCTCCACTTGTTTCCTAGGTAAGATACTGGGAGCATGTGTGGAAAAGCAAGACAAGGCTAGAACCCAGGGGCAAATACACGTGCACACACATACATGAATCAAAGGAACAAAAATTCTGGGGGAAAAAAAAAATTTAAATTTAACTTTTAAACAAAAATAAAAGAAGGTATAACAACATTCTTATGTATTGAAATTCTAAGCGTGTCTTTACTTGTATGCTTGGAAGGAAGGGCTGGAGGAGATAAGGATGAGAGGAAAAACACGAATAAAATAAAACTAAAATTCAGCTAATAGATGCAGACTTGTCCTTCTTCCCATTCTTCCGGAATCCTCTTCCTAGATTGCAAATCAAAATCTGCATTTAAATAGAAAATTTTTAGCGTAGGGAAGAGGAAGCCCTCAGGTACAAAGGTATCGTATTCAGTATCTATGCGCACAATACTGCATTTTAAATGAGATGAAGAATTTTGAAATTTACTGAATATATGACATATTCCAAATTATCTTGTTATTACTACTATTTTTACTAAATTCTTCTATCCTAACAGGTGTTTCTCTTTTATGGCCAGAACTTTTAATAAAAGTAACGTGATATTACATCATTCTATCAATTTAATCTTGAGAAAAGATTACACGATCCAGGGATCTTATAAGCTGTGGGTTCTGATAATTCAGCCATTATTCAGTGTGAAATTCAAACAGTCTGAATTCATTAACATTGGTTGTTACAAATCTGCATTTTTAGACGTTGCCATAAAATGCAGGAGTCCAGACCCAGTGACCTGAATCTAACTGCCTTTCATGTGAAGTGGCCGTGTTCCCGGCCTCTCCCAGTGTAGTTCTTGAGAGAAAGCCTCATGTCTTCGTCCTCTCCATGGCTGGCCTCAGGCTCTTTGGTCACACTTAATGCTCAGGCAAATTGCAGAGACCTCAAGCTATTTCAAGGAGTAGAGACATATTCCCAAGGAAGGATGTACATTACGAAACAGATGTCCCGGCGGGCATAGGAGCAGGTGCAGTAGCATGGTGCCAGCACCTCACCTTGGCTGCGGCTGGGATCAGCACACCCTCACAACTAAAACCCCAATGCATGACATTTGGGAAGGGCTTCAGGGAAACCCCAAACCTTTCACTGCTTGATAGAAAACCATTACTACCAGGTCGATGGGCAAGGAGTGAGCATCCCACATCCCAAGTGCCAGGAGGAAGACAGAACCTTCAGGAACACAGGAGACCTCTCATGAGCAGGACAGTTTTGAGTTCCGTTCGTTGCATCTAAATGTTCATTGCAACACAGACCACAGGTGCTGGTTTGGAGAGATGCAACCTGTACTACCCTCGTCCTCCAGCCCAGCCAGGCAAGCAGGGCATCTTCCACACGCTAAGCCTTTGGCTGTCCACATTTACTGGTGCTGCTGCAGCCATCATTTTTGTGTGTGTACATATATTCATGGGGTACAAGTGCAATTTTCTACATCCATACATTGCATTGTGGCGAAGTCAGCGCCTTCAGTGCCTCGATCGCTGAAGCAATGCACATTGTACCCACCAAGTCGCCTCTCATCAACGCCCCCCCTCAGTCCCCATTATGTCATTCCACACTCAGATTGTCTTTCTTGACTCAGCAGTCATTCAGCAGTCATTCTTGACTAAGCTCTTAACGTGTACCAAGTACCTGTTAAGCCCTGTTCAATACTGTTTCATTGAATCCCCACAACTCTGAGATTAAGCCCTACTATCTGCTGCATTTGAAAGGGGGAAACTGAGGCACTAGGCTCAGAGGGGCATAGTTTGCCCAAGGTCAACACCATCAGAGGAGAAAGTCAAGATGCAAGCGTTTTTTGGTCACGCCACGAGGACCCTGCCCTCCCTGCCATCACCAAGGCCAGGACCAAGTCCTGTGTAATTAGAATCATCACCTTCCCCTTGCAAACACCAGGAGGAAGTGCCAGAGTCACTGCTGGAGGGAGTGACTGTTATGATGCAATTCCATGCTAAAGAGCTGAGCTGCTTCCCAGCCAAGTCTAACTCCGCATCAATCTGCTCCGTTTAAACACGCAGGCAGAGCAGGCTTTCCGGCCTTCAGCAGGCCTCTGTGGTGCTGCCACTTCAGCCCAGGGTTGGCGGGGGTGGGGATCGGAGCACAAATCAACATGAGTCCTCCTTCCCAGAGGAAGCTGCAGCCCTGTGTCATGGTTTAGAGGTCATCGTCTGCTGTAATGAGGGAGTGGCAGTGAGTTTCAATTGAATTATGAAAGGCCAAGAAAATCAAGGTTTTTAACAAATGTGGGATTGGGGCCGTCAGTTACACACGCAGCAAACACCGGCTTCCAGGTCTTTGAAGGTGGGCAAAGCAGCAGCCACCATGCTGGGTCCTTGAAGGAATTTGATACAGAAGCCATCTGAGCTTTGTATCGAGGGACCCAGGCCTACAGGACTCGCAGAGCCAGTGGGCCTTCTTGCTCTCCTCATCATCCCAACTTGGATGTCGTCAGGTTGGCTGAACTATGTAATCCCTCACCTACGAGGCTGCCGCAAGGGCGGCACCCACAGGTGGCGGGAGAGTACAGCTGGGTCCCCGCACCCTACCTGCATGGGTTTAGACTCCCCGCCCTACTTGCACGAAGGAGAGGCGGGGGCATGACATCACTTCCCTGCGGTGGAAAGCTCAAGAACATGACTTGATTATCTCAGAACATGCACACCTCCCCTGAACAGGTAGTATAACATGCTGGGTTGCCTTCTGTCTGCAGAAAACACTCCCAGCTAACACAGAACCAACCCAGTCTTCCAGAGAGCTGCTGGGATGCGCTCCTACATGTGCCCAGCCCACTCCACACCCACCTGGCCCCACTGCAGCCTGGATTCACTCATTCAAAAAATTACTTTGGGGGCATCTACAATATGCAGGCCACACACAGAATTAAGGGGATGACGAGCTCAAGGAGGTAGGTCTGCCTCAGGGAGCTGCAGAAATCACTCCGGATGGTTCTATGTTTGTAGTCAGAGTCCTGCCCCTTAGTCCAAGTCCATTTACAACACTTTTTGACTTCCCGGATGCAGGAGTCAGAAGGCTCAGGAAGTCAGAAGAGACACCCCTGGCTGCTGTACTAAGAGGGACTGAAGGCTCCCACCAGACAACAGGCCGCCCAGGCAAAGGGAGCCCAAATGCCCACAAGAAAGCCAACCCCAGGAGGTACTGACGCTGAGACATGCAGAAGAGACAAAGTGGCTTAGAGCAGCTGGAGTCAAGGTCCCCCAGGACACGGGCCCCACCCATGTCCCCTAGGCATCCCACCACCGTGGAAGCAGGTGATAGTGAGGACTCACTTGCCGTGACCAGCTGAACCAAGGGGTATCCTGCAAACCTGCAGGGTCCGGGAAAGAGGCGAGCTTCCCCCAGGAAAGAGGCAGCCAGCCCCACAGCTCTGGGACCCTCCTGTAAGCACCCTCCCACCCCCACTGAAGAGCCTCTCCCCCTACCTCCCTGAGGAAACTGATCGCCCAAGCTGAATTTTTCAAGGAGTTGCAGGTTACATCCTGCCCAGGACAACAAAGGTTTCCTTTGAGTTAAACAATGTATAGCTGAACCGGAAGAGGGAAGGTGACCACAGGAAAGGTGTTGCATTACAAGGCTCAGGAATTCGATACCTTCACCACCAATTCTCGTTGTCCACAAATCCCCATTAAAAGACAGCACAGGACCGTTCCCCAGAAATCAAGGCTCACACCACGTGGAGCTGACTGCATGCTCACGGGGACATTCGATCCCAGAGGACTGGAGAAAGGACGGAACGGGAGGACCCTGTGCGGGCGCCATTGTTGTTCGTCCGTATACATTTATTAAAAAAACGGAAATTAAACACTGTCATCAGATGCTCTGAACTGCTGCTCATCCACGGCTGTGTTTTTTCATCCTCCCACATTAACATTTCCCCCTAATGTTCTATCTTTTTGCCATATATAATTAATTTTAACAGCTTCTGCAACTTCCCCACAGGTTGCTGCTGTTTCTTTTAAATAGTATACTGCTGAGAAATGGATTTGTTTGCTCCGCGTGCCTGAAGAAACCACGCTATGAAATATGTATAAATGTCACTGTTCAGGCTGCTTCTCAGGATAAGGGCAGAAAAACGTTCCATTTTACCTCCTTACACAGGAGTCCACTCACAGAAGCTACTCGCATGTATTACCCGTGTGCCCACACACAAACGCCAATGAATTACGCAGCATTTTCTTTGAAAACCTCCTATTTATCCTTAACTGGTACCAGGCTAGGGGAATCATCTTAATTGCTACGTGGAAAGAATGAATTGCAAAAGCATTCAGTCGACCAAGAAGACTTTATTTTTAACAGCATGGGGCCAGGTGGAAGTTGCCAAGTTTGCCAAAAATAAATGAATCAACCAATCAATAAAGCAAATGTGTTCGGCTGGTGTTAAATGAATGCCTGGGAAGAAGGAAGCCACAGGCAGCACATCCTTCTTTCTCCCCTCCTGCCGCCCCCACCCCTGTGAAAACACCAGGCCCGGGGACACAAGGGTCATGGGAATTCTCAGTCGTTTCCTAAATCGTTACTTTTATTTATTTATTAATTTATTGGAGACAGGGTCTGCCTCTGTCACCCAGGCTAAGTAGAGGGACATGATCACAGTGTACTGCAGACATGAGCTCCCAGGCTCACACAATCAGCCCACCCAGGCATAGGCAGGCACTGCCACGTGGCTGATTTTTTAAAACATTTTTCTGGAGATGGGGTCTCCCTCTGTCACCCAAGGCTGAGTGCAGTGGTGCAATCATGGCTCACTGCAGCCTTGACCTCCCAGGCTCATACAATCCTCCCACCTCAGGTTCCAGAGTAGCTGGGACCACAGACACACATCACCACCTGGCTGATTTTTTTAAAAAATTTTTTTAGAGATGGGGTCTCACTATGCTGCCCAGGCTAGTCTCGAACTCCAGGGCTCAAGCGATCTGCCCTCCTCGGCCTAAATCATTACTTTAGAAAATGCATCCAATTTTCTGCTTCTTCAACAATGGTCAAAATTGAGATCCAGATATTAAATCCTAAAATTACTGAAAGTAACCAGGCTCCTGTGCTTCTGAGCTATTTTATCAGCATCTGTAGCTGGGGGAGCTGCTGTAAGTTGAAACTAACGCCCCTTTACACTCGAACCTGGGCAGATCCCTCAAGCTTTAGTGAGATGGTGTGTGGCCTTCCATAAAGACGAACTCAAACTGCTTAAAACCAAGACCATGTTTAAAAAAAAAAAATTATTGGTCTAATGCAGTCTAAGAGTATTAATAAAATCAGCAATGGTAACACATAAATGTTAAGCAAAAATATTTACAGAAAGAAATAACCTTTTCCTCTGCCACTAATCACACCCAGGAACACTTGATTAGCAAGCCAACATTTTAATAAGAGAAAGCTCACTTCCCTGCCTACTCATTTACACATCGGCATCTACGCCCCAGCCTGAAACTTGACAGTAAACAGAATATACCACCTCTCCCTTCCACAAGCGAGGCTCTGGTCCTGCTGCGTGGCTCCACCCATTCCTTCCCACGCTTCCTGCCTTTAACGAACACGCGCTCCAAACCTCAGAGAAATCAGCCGCTGACCCATGTCCCTGGCTGTCCCACACAACAGGGCTGCCATCCCAGTGGCCAGGCCTGTCTGGGACACAGGGGGGGTCTCCACCAGGGCTGGCTGTTGAGGGGGCAGCAGAGGCCCATTCTCCGCACACTGTCACACCCTTAGGGGCAAGATGCAGCCCCATGTGTAGCCCCACGTCACATGGACCAAGTGCTTTTCCTCCTACACCCCGGAGTGGGATGGTACCATGACAAGCCTCAGAAATCTTCCAGGAACAAAGACCCGGGAAGTCATCTTCACTATAAAGGGACCACACAGTATTTGGGAAGCCAGGCTCACTGCCGCAGTGTTTCCAGAGAGGCTCCCGCCAGCAAGGGACGCGGGGTGGCCTGAGTTTGGGGTTGCTTCATCAGTGGCTGAATACCGGGTCTACCTAAGGCTACACGTGCTGGCAGGGGGATCTGAGCGTCAAGTTCTTCACTAACAAAACGGGGGTCTTGGCAAGGGTATGAGGATCATGGAAAGAGAAGTGGACACCATGCCTTCATTTCCCAGCATAATGTCACTCAGTGGCAACAGAGACTCCTGGTCCCTCCAGGAGTGAGAGGCAAGTGTACCCACCAGCCTGCGGAGGCCCTGCTCGGAGGTACCCCTCCAGTGAAGGAACAACTCAGCAGGGACCCACCCAGGCCGGCCACAGAGTCCTGACACATGGGTGACAGACGGAAAATTTGGGCCTTCTGCCTCGTCTCTTCCTCCCTACTTTGCAAATCCACTCTGATGAGAGCCAGCAGCCAGGGTGGTACAGGAGGCAGAAAACAACAGTAACAGCAGAAAGCCAAACTTACCAGGAGGATGGAGGGCATGACTCCTGTGTGACCCTGGACCCATGTAGACACTAAAACAAAAAGAAGGGGAATGGACGGAGTGATCTCTCCATCCCTACTTGGGAGGCCACACTAGGTTGTTGAGATGCTCAGGAGAAAAGAACAAAGGCTGAATCAATGCCTCCCATTTGTCCCTGGGGGGTGGAGGGAGGCTGGGATTCCGAAGCACAGCTCCAGTCCAGAAGGCACAGGAATAAAAGCCAAGCAAGAACCAAGAGCTTCGAAAGGGTGGGGGCCCCTCCTCCCGTACTCTGAAGGCTGGCTAAAGCTTCACTGGCATCTTCTCCACCGCCCCATCTCAGCCTCCTGGCTGTTTCTCATCTAGAGAAACCCAGAGATGAAAGGCCCTGTGGATCTTCCTCTGGTTTGTGGTTTCTGATGTTGGCAGTCTTGCTCCCAGCCCAAACACTGGAGCAGGAACACATGGCCCTAGCAAAGGCCCCATGGATGCATGCAGACCAGGAGCTCAGGAGGCCAAGGGCCCGAAGGACCCTGGGGGCCACACACTGGGACCAGAGTGGCAGAATGGCCGTGGCCCAACACCCCCGCCACTTTACAGTCATTGACAATCGTACCCCAAGGTTTAGGTATGTGTTTCCAGAGTAATTCAATACTTTCCTTCTGTTTTTCATGGAAAACAAGATATCTGTCCTGCCAGAAGCAGGCTAGAGGCCCAATGATCAGGAAGATGACCTCACCCAGGTGGCCTGCTACAGCCACAACTCAGATGGTCAGCCAGCCTGGTTTCCCACAGCAGATCAAGGCAAACCCCTCTTCCACAACCAATCACACGGAGTTCCCAGCACCGTATCACCCCAGACTATCTTTCCCAGAGGCCCTGGCAGGCAGGCCAAGCTTCTACATCATCCTGGAGATTCATCGAAATACACAATACAGCATGCATGGCAGCCAGAAACAGTCTTAGCTTTGCAAAACCCAGTTAAGGGATTTGATTTGCATTCCCACTCATTTATGAACATTTAACCAAAAACACTTTTTCTGCGATACTTTTGTTAAAAAAGATAATTGGGTACTGCTGCAAACATTAATGCTTAATAACAAAATGGTACTAAAAAACCATGACCCAACTGAAGTGATGAAGAATGAAGTCTTTTTCCAGGAGAAGCCAGTAAAGCCATCTGACACGCTGAGCTTTCATTCTGACAAGCAGCAACATAGAGAACAGATAGTAAAAGCAGAACATGCATCAGATCTAAATTTAGCACATCACTATTCATTACTGAGAAAACGAGCCTCTTGTTAGGAGAAGGCTAAGTATGTGATGTCAAGTTACTAAAAAAGATGGCCCTAAACCAAAATATTAAGTCTAGCACAACAGGAATGGGATGCTTTTTAAATTAGGACATGCTAAAGAAAATACTAAGAGGGCAAAAACAATGTATAAATGGCTCTAGTGCCTCACGGATTTGCCATTACCTCTGACGGCGTCACATGCTTTTCATCTACCTCCTTCTCCTCTGCCCACATTTTAAAAGATGTGTCTACACCAGGGATCTCAACAGGTGGGCTCTGGTTGAAATCCCTATGTGGTCCTTACTTTGGTTACAATCCCACATGACCTCCTTGTGTTGCTGCATGTAGACAGCAGGCAGAGCTGGATACAACTCCCTGGGCATGGTGATGTTCCACAGAGCAGAAAGGGTCTGAGAGCAAACACACGCCTTCTGGGGCCATGTGAGAATTCCACCATAAGAGTATCTGCAAATGGTCAGGGGAGAAGTTTTATCCTGGTTCTGTGGGGGCAGGTGGGCCAATGGGGCCACACTCAGTGTGTGTGCGTGGGTCGTGGACACCACGAGCCGTTAGCACAACACAGTGACTACGGTCCAGTGACGGGCAGCTCCAGTACCACACCAAGTCTCTTAAGCTCTTCCAAAGTGCTATAAAAAACTCTTACCCAAAAGGATGCCAAAAATACAGGAACGGTGGGAACCCCACATAAGGGTAAGTGTCTTGAGTCTGCTCAGCACTCAGGAAACATTTGTTAACAGGAAGCATGTCATAATTTCATTCTGGTTCTGGATGCATTTGGAGAATGTTAACTCATCTGTCTGAGACGGAGATCACTGCTAAACAGGAGCCCAGAGTGGCTCTGGTTATTAGACTGAGTCAAATGAAAATGCCCTCATTCAACCATTTTTGGTATTTAAAAAGTCTACTTCATTCTTATACACCAAGTTTCTGCATCCTTCTGTTTAGGGAAGACGATTTCCAACACCGAAATAAGCATCTATGAAACGTACTGATGGTCCATCCGGTGGAGACACTCCCAGGCAGGCAGGGCCTGGTACCTGTCTGGGTGAAAGGGCGTGGAGGTCCGACATGGCCACTTCCATGGTGTCCAACTGGAGACATCACCATGACCCAACCACTGAAAACATCTTCGGACTCAGCAGCCAACACTGGAAGTATCTCTGCCAGCCCCAGGCCCAAGATGACTTTGTCTCTGCCTGAGTATCCTGGGCGGGTTCTGGCACACAGGTCTCTCTGAGAGAGTGAGAGCCAGAAAAGCAAGCAATGTTGGTCCTGAAAGGCTGAACTGAATAAGGTTGCGAATGGCGGTCCTGACTTCCCTCAGGTTTCCACCAAAGAACATTCCATCATACTTTCAGTTCCTCATCCTCCTCAATGCTAAGAGCCTTAACCGTTGGAAGATGACTCAGCAGTCCCTCTCATACATAACTTGAGCTTCATGCTCTGCTATGGCCTTTGGCCCTTAGCGAGCCCTGTCAGAGCACTCCCAGGAAGGGGTTCTGAATTTCTATATCAAATTCAAGTTTAAAGGGTGGGGAGGGTTCTGCGTACCAGCCCAATACCCCTGTTCAATTCACAGATAAGGCTTCCAAGTGCCAGCAGAGGCCACGTGCTCAGTCACCAAGCTGGTAAGCAATCTTTGCAGGTCTAGGTCTGGGTCAGCTACCTCAGTTTCCCCAGCTAGCTCTACTTTATGGAGAAAAGGAAGGGACACACAGAGACCCTTTCCTGATCCTACAACCCGCGGTGCTGCCTGGGTTCAGGCAGAGATTCAGCTTGCCCCCCTCAGGTGGTCGCCCATGTGTGCCCCTGGGCTCCAAGTCTCTAACCGCCTCCAGCAACCCAGGAAGCCAGGCCTGAGGGCCCAGTCACAAACCTAAACCTTTCTGGGAACCAAAGCTAGTCCCTTCAAGGCTCTGCTAGGGGTGTGACAGGTGAGAGAGACAGGACACTATCAATTGGCTAGCGGTTTCCCTTGCTTTTGAATGACGTTGTTACCTCATGGAGAAAACGTTTTTTTTAAAAAAGCAAGATTAAAATTAATTCCATCAGAGAAGTTGCCATTTTGAGACTTTAAGTAAGATCCAGGTTTTGTGAAAAATGGCTAAAGGCATGCCGAAATGAAAGTCAGAATCCCAAAACCCTGCTACAGGTGCAGGATTGACCTCCATCAATCAATATGAGTGCGGTTGGGATTGAACACTCATCTCAGCCTGCATCCACATTCCCAATCTACTCCCCCAGAAAAATCATGGTATGTTCCAGATATCCTAGAGGCTGGTAACACTAAAAGTCTAAGCTGACTGAAGAGGTGCCAGCATCCACAAGCCGCCTTCTTCCTAAAGACATCCATCTACCACTTATGACGGACGTGGGGTGTCATGAGATGGTTTCTCTAATTCATTTTTATTCTTTTTAATTAATAACATCGAGAAATCCTAACACTATTTCCATTCTGACTTGAGTTTCCTTGTCGTATAATTTCCGTTGACTTATCTTTATAGCAGCAGCAGCAGCAGCAAAAATGACTTTACACTGAACTATATTGCTTCAGAGTTAATTACATGTATTTTGCTTTTGATAAATGAAAATACTAGGTGCAATTAATTGAAAGACAATCAATATGATCCCGCGATTAGACATCCCAATGAAACAGCCAGAGGCTGCAAGCAATCCATACTCATCAACTAATTGAAAACACATTGCAAAGGGGAGTCTCGAAAACTGAACTTTTACCTGGAGATATTTCACAATAACTCACCAATATAAGTCTGTCCACAAACTCTATAGTTCACACGATGGGCTGTCAGTCTTTTTAAGGGAATACAGCTTCATTGGTTCAAAACCATTTAAGGTGATGAAACCCTGAAAGCAAAATGAACGGAGTCAGTGAAGTTGAAGTAGTGACTCTGTTTGTTTGTTTGTTTACATCTAGGCATCCTTTAATTGCATTTTTCCAATGCCTTTGACTCTAAGCTACCAGAGGTTATTAAATGGTTTCATTAAAAATACTATTTGTCTTGCTTTAGTCACACACCAGATCAAATTAAACAGTGGAGCACCAGAACAAATGAACCCTTTCCATCTATTTTGACACAAAGCCAAGTGTGCAAAAGCAGGTGATATTGTGTCGTCGCCGTGAAAATGTCATTTAGCTTTCTCTACATCTCCAAGTAGCAAGCAAAGGGACAAAAGAATCAATGCCTTCAAGCAAAAAGTATTACCAACTGTTTTGAGAAATATGGAATTATAAAGTGCAATTCATGAGCCCACGGTTTATAAGTGCTATTAGCATAAATGCTGACAACTGTTAATCTACTGTAACTCTGATTAACGGTTGCAGTCGTCCATTAATAGAAGGCATTTTAACTTACTTCTGAAATTGATTACTCAGTTAAGAATTCAATCCTAATGTTCAATAAAATTGCACTTTCTTGGCAAATGCAATATGAACCGAGGTGATGCATTAAACAGCACTCCCATTTATTTTGCTCTACATGGAACAGAGAAGGAATATAGGGTGGGACCCACATTGTCCGAATCACTTCCTATGCACACACAGCTGTGAGGAGAGCAGGGAGCAAAGTTCCTCCTTCTGTGGCTGATGGGAAAGGCAGACACCTGTGCAGCAGGCATGTCCAGGTGTCCTTTCTACGGCTTTTCCGGGAAGAAAAGATGGAATTTAACACTCGAGTTGCTATGTAACTGGAGAGCCCATGTACGAAGGTAGTCTTGCTCGAGCCCCATGAGGGAGGGGAGAGGCACATTCTACAGATATGAGCGGCTGCAGCCAGGCCTGACACTGCCAACCCCACCTTACAACCAAGTTTCAAATGGTTAATATACAAAAAGGCACGAACCACCTTCCCAGCTGCATCTGACTTTTTTTTTTTTTTTTTTTTTTTTTGAGACAGAGTCTCACTCTGTCACCCAGGCTGGAGTGCAACGGCACGGTCTCAGTTCACTGCAACCTCTGCCTCCCGGGTCCAAGGGATTCTCCCGCCCCAGACTCCTGAGTAACTGGGATTATAGGCACACACCACCATGCCTGGATAATTTTTGTATTTTTAGTATAGACGAGGTTTTGTTGGCCAGGCTGGTATCGAACTTCTGACCTCGTGATCTGCCTGCCTTGGCCTCCCGAAGTGCTGGGATTACAGGCGTGAGCCACCATGCCCAGCCAACATTCTACTTTTTAAACCATTCAAATCTTAGGAAGCTGTAGATTCCTGAAAGAATTTCCCCTCTTTTAATGGGACTTTTAATTAGCAATGGGATTAATCTCCTAGGATCCAATCCCGTGACAGGCATTCTCCTGCATGATTACGTAGCAAGTCATAAAGAAGAACCGCTACACTCATGGTTTCCATTCAAAAGAAAACCACGCTCCTGTGCTCTTTCCACTGAATTGAACGAGTCCTCTGACAGCCAGCTCCTGCCTCACACCTAGAACCAAGCAGGAAGGATTCTGAAGAAGTACTCAGGAAAAGCATAGACTCTATAGTCAAAGTTATCATGTACCCAAGGTCAAGTAGTAATTCACTCCCAACTGTACCCCCACACCACCCTGTAACCCACACGTCTTAAGGAAGTAGATGGGAGACATGGACATTCCAGCCTCAGAAGCGTTAGGAACGGAAGGACAAGCATAGCTTTTCAGTAATCCCAAGCCTATAATGACACAAGCATCTAACAGCCAAGGAACCATTCTTTTGAGGTGGCAGAACTTGCCTGGCAAACTCCTATCCACTCTTCAAAACCCATCTCACAGGTTATCGTTATCTTCTTTAACATCTTCCCTACTCTGGCTGGCAGGCTACTATATACCCTGCCCATCTCCAAGTCTCTAAAAGTTAAATGCCTTTTACTTAACCACATTTTATACATCTTTCAAACATAGTAGAGAATCAAATATTTAATTAACTGCAAAACAGAATTTATACTCCTGGTTAGTGTTGCTTGTCTTAGTATGTCACAGACTTTCTCTTTCCATTTCAAATGGTTTACGCAGAATTTCAAAAATATAAAGGACTGTATTTTCAGGAAGTAGTCCCTTTTGGAAAGGAAGGCGGGAAGGAAAAGGAACTGGGGAGGTACGCCTTAACAATGACAAAAAAACAATTACTTGTTTTTGAACAACGTCTGAAGACAAACGTTGCAACATGTGAACATCTACCTAATCTTGGTGGTGGGTACAGGTTCTAATTTGAGATATTTCATAGTAAAATTAAGCAGGAAATAGACAACTCTGTCTTGTAGAAGGCTTCACAGAGGAGGTGATGTTTCATGGAATTTCAAGCCAGGACTGCCTGTCCCAGTGAACGGCGACAGCTTATTTAGCGGAATAAGAATGTTAAAAGGCTTGGAAGACTGTCAGAATCTTTAAAGCAAGTGCCCGTTGTTACTTGAAGGTCAAAAGAAGTACTTGAAAGAGACTGGAGCTACAGAAAAGCTAAAAATTCAAAAATACTTGTTTCAGCAGATACTTGCTGACAGCGCGGCGTGGACTAGCGCCCCGAGGATTCACCAGGGGATATTTTCTTGGCAGGATTTCTCTAAGAACTTCCAGGAGTATACAACGAGACGCAGAAACGACTTAGCCGATTAAAATCACCACTGCTTCTGAACCAGCAACCGCAAGAGCTGAAGCGGCCTCGGCGTGTAACTGCCGGTCAGCATGCTCACCCGCTCCAAGTTCCCTTGGCTGCTTCGGGCCAGAGAGAAGGGTCCTATTTTTGGCCTGTATCATCAACCTGTGTGAACTTACTAAACATCCCTTGGCAGATGCGATCTGCCCGTAGCTGATGACAGGGGGGTGTGTACTCTCCCACATCCCACAAGAGAACCGCAGCACCCAGAGATGGATTTGGCGGTGGGGGTCCCAGCCAGACTGTGGTCAACTAGTTCCTGCACTTTCCACATACAGAAAGCTCACAACTAAGGCTGCCATACCTAGACAGGACCCCCGCCCCCCGCCACGCTTGGGTTTTTTGTTCTTATACTAAGTCAGGCATGCAAAAATTACGTTTTAGGTCTGTAGTGAATAAATCCTTTTCTTAGAAACTCAATGAGACTAGAACCTTTAGAAGCCTTCGATGAGCCCTAAAAAGGTCTTGATGGCGGCCCAAGAAACTCTGGCGTGGCTCCTTCCAGGAGGACTGGGCCTGCCTTCACTTGAACTAATGGCGTTCTTTCAGAACAGTTTCTGTACTCTGCATGGCACAGAAGGGGTGCCCACCCACCCACCCAAATGCACAGATAACAGAGGCCACACAAGCAGCTCAACCCAGCCTGGCCCCCACCATGCCACCTGCTGTGAGCAGCCTTCATCTAACCAAGTGCCCGCTTACCCACGCTTCCTCTGCAAGAGTGATTTCTAATGATATTTCTGCCATCTGAAGCTCACGTGTGCCAGCTCTCGTTAGGACTTGAGGCTTTCTGCTCGAACTCACATTTCAGCTGTCTGAGCTCCTAAGTCCATCTACTGTCCCGCCGTGGATGGCAGAGGCTGCATCACCCCTGCTTCAAGGAGGGGCACCTCCTGCTGCCTCCTCTTGAGGCTGACCATGCGGCTGGGTCACACCAGCCAGGGAGCAGAACCGCAGCTCACCGTGGGCACAGATTAGGGGAGAAAGAACGACCCTAAAGGGGCCCATGCACCCTGGAAAGCCTTATCTGAAACTGACTCATGGTTTCCACGGGTCCGGCTGCACAGAGCACCACTGCACGCTGTGTTCCTCACACTCCATGAAGCACCGTTCATGTTTACTGCTAGAAAGAGATAACCGGAATGTGTCCACAAAACCATCCCTTAGGCGATCCAAAGTTTCCCACAGGTAACGGGCTCTGGGAAGGGACAAGGGAAAGAACAAGGAGTTAGCAAGAATCGATTCCAGGTTCCACAGGCCAGCATCAGTGGCTAAGAAGCAGTATCCTGCCTGTGATTTAGAGGTAACGGCATCTACCTTCAAAGGTAGTCAGGTCCTTTGAAAGAGAGAACCCGTGGATGATTTGCCCCAAGGCCTGCATACAGCAAGCACTCAATAACTGCGTGTCATCATCACACACCAGACATGTCTCCAGGCTGAGGCTGTTATCCACATCTTCTAAGAAACTCATCTCTACCTAACTCGTGAGATAAACAGTTGACATGCAGCACCAGAATCCAATAGTCCTAACCAGGTCATTGATGGTGAGACACCCCAGACATTCCCCCCCTTGAAAGGCGGCCTCACTGCCCACCTGTGGTGTGGTGTGGCTGTGCTCAGAAAAGAGGGATTGCGTAAAGAACCATCCAGAATTCTGCACTTCTCTCCCAAGCACAGGGCACGGTAGCAGGCCAAAGTAGTCTACAGTCTTGCCCCCTACACGCCACCTCCCTGCCCACCACAAACATCCAGGCTTCCTCACAGACCCCTTTCCTCTCTGGACTCGATGCAACACCAACTATGACTTCAAACTCCTGGATCCTTTCAACAGGGATTTCCTGAGCACCTACTCAGTACCAGGACTGTGCCAAGCCCCAGAGGCACAGGAGCAAAACAGAAACTTGGTCCCTGCCCCAGGGACTCAGGAGGGGCCACCGACTTCCAGGCCCGAAGCCAGCACTCAGCCCCTACCCCACTGTTGCCCAAACCATGGAGTGACTGTGCTAGCACGGTCCCAAGCAAACTCTGGGGCCAAGGCCTGTACCCACGCCTCACGGAGGGACAGGCAGTGTGCAGGGCACGGTGCCCTATGGCTGGCCTGGGGTTTCTGGAAGCAAGGTGTCTTTAAGGATGAGTGAACTCCCTCTGCCTCACAGACACTCCCTCGGCATCCATGCTGATGGCCTTCTCAAAATGGGCCCGTCACATGGGTACTCCAGGAATCGTCCCACCTTCCTCCCCACACTGCCCCCTCCTCCTTACATCCTGGTCCCCTCCTCCCTGCACCCCGGCCCCCTTCAGAAGGGGTGACTTACCATGGGGCTGTTAAAAGTGGGACCCACAGAAGCCGAGCCAAATCAGAAGTCGTAAATCAGAAGCCGAGCTAAAGCCACAGCCCTGGGGATCACCCCCACCCCTCGGAGGCATCCAGACACAGCTCAGATACCCCAGAGCAAGCCCACTCTCCCAGCCTGACACTCCCTGGAGTACCACAGCACTGCCTCAGGGTATCAGTCAGTATGTGAGAAAGAGAGGACTCTCAATGGTAGGACCACAATGAAGACATGGAGCTGGTTCCCAGTCCCTGAGTGGATGGCATGGAAAGCGGTGCCAGGGGCTTTCCCCACACATCCCATAGCAGATCCTCCCAACGATTTCAAGTTCAAGGGCAGCGGTCAAGGAACAGCCTCAGGCAAAAGCTTATCAAGAAGTCAAATGCTCTGCCCCAAAACTGACCTGCCTATGGCGGCATGATGCAGTACGGTGGCCACTGACTTGAGGCCATGAGAAGCAGCACAGAGGACTCATGGGCTCCTTGAATGAGCAGGGACAGGGACTCAGCTGCCCGCCTCCTTTCCTGCATACCACAGTGACTCCTGGTTCACACACGCCCAGCCACCCTCAGTGGGGTCTCTGGCTACCTGTGTGTGAACATGGGCCACACCTGTGCTCTCCCACAAGGCGACATCCCCCTCCCTGGCCTTCCCAACCCTCCTCTGTCCCGATTATCTTCAGGTTGCAGTGAGGGTGTGCAGTGCAACAAATCGTAACGGAGGGAGGGAATGGCACTGGGGTGGCCACCAGCTGGCTCTGCGGGAAGAAGTCATGTGTCGTCCTACGGGGGCTGCTGGGCGTAAAGACGGGCATCCCTGAGCAAACGGCAGCGGGAGGTGCCACCTCTCCTCACTTCTCAACTCTGCCACCGAGCCCCACACAGTGGGGCACACGTATGACCCATGCCCTCTAACAAGGACCTCAGGCTGCTACCATGACAGCACAACCCAGTGTTGCCTGGGGCGGCACCCCCAACCCCACCACAGTCATTATGCGCCTGCTCAGCCGTTAAGGACAAGCCCACCCTGAGAAAGGCCAAGCTCACTGGGCAGGAAGCAGCGTGGAGTCCTGGATTGGTTGGCACATGGGGGAAAAAAATACAATAAAATGACAATGTCCACCAAAGGGCTGAGTGTCTGACACACACTGGACAGGAATGAACACGGTTTACCCGAGAGGCTGTCACTTTAGCATTGCTGGATTATTCCTTCCTGAGATTCAATTCCACCAACTATTGCCTAGTAATAAATAAACCATATTAATTAGCTTGGAAACAATTATCCTTTATTCAGGGAGGGAAAAAAAAACAACCCCGAAAGCTCATTCTTTCCATGTCCCTACACAGCCACATTGGCACGGAGGCACTTCAGGTCAAATCAACACTTCATTATGACCCCCCCGATGCCCAAGAGTTTCAACTCCAAGAAGAACAATGCCCTCTAGGCAGAAACTTGACATACACAGTCTCTGGCAGAGTGTTTATGGAAATTTTATAATATTAAATATATTCAGCTGGTTTTAAGTTTTAAGAATGTAAAAAGGCCCAACAGCCAAGATTTTAGAACTCTTGTCTTCCAATAGAAGGCCAAGCAGTGGAAAACTGGAAGGGAAGTCTTGGAATCCTGCCACTTTTTAAAGGAAAATAAAATAGGATATGTTCCCAGTGTTGTCTCAGATGTAGTCAATTAATGTGACCATTCCCCTGCTCTTTCAGCTTTCGGCTTTTATAGACTATAGGGCCAACAGACTTGAGACTAGCTGGGTGACAAGGAACTTGCCCTTGTGGCATTAGCTGGGCTTCCAGAAGTGCCCCATCCGAAGTGGCTCCAGGACGGAGAAATAAACAAGGGCATGAGATGGGAGAATGCCAGATAGGAGGCCTGGCAACAACTGGAGAAAGCAACAAGGAACAAATTGATAAACGGGTGCTGCTGATCGGGGCTGCCGTGGGCCAAGTTTTGAAAGGAGGGAAAAAAAGTGGATCCACGAGCAAGCAGCCCACACAACGACGTTATTTTGTGAATTCAAGCTGCGTTCCCACACCCAAAGCTGCCCCGTGGGCCATGGAAGCAGAGGCAGCCGCTGTGAGCCACCTGGACCTGAGGCTCATGGGGCCTGGCTGCACCCCCACACACCTGTACCTGAGTGGGGGCACGACAGTCCTACTTACAGACAAGCTAGGAAATCACCTGAACTTGAAAGAGACCAGGGCAGTGGGAGGTTGGGGGGGTGGGCGTTAAAATCAGCCTGGCCCAAAGGGAAGCCTGGCCCTGAGGTCCCCACAAAGGCACGCAGCTCCGAAGGACAAGTAGAAAACACATCCCAACTCAGAAGCACCTGAAGGCGTCTGCCTCTGGTCTTCCGTGACTCCACACTGTAAGTGGACAAGGCGGCTGCTGCTGGAGGTGCACACACCCCTGTGAGATGGTCAGGAACCTGCCAGAAGGAGCAGACACAGGAGATGGCTCACTCCAGACAGTGGCCACTACTAACCAGCTGGGGCATCCTGGTGTCAGGCTCTGTTCTTGCTTTCTCCCTGATAGGGTGGCCAAGAGGGGTTTTTCTGAGCTCCTTTCCACAGGGCACCCCAAGGACACCTGATCTAACAAGGGCCAGACTATGTATTTACTATAGGCCCTACACAGGGCCAGAAGGTGAGCAGACGGGTCTTCAGACATTCAGAGCACACGCCCATACCACAGTGAGAGATGGAACCTCTAAGCTGGCAGGTTTTAACACAAGATCCCTGGACCAAAAGCAGGATGGATGCTGGCTGCTCTGAGGAGTCAGCAGGGGTTACACCCCTCCCACTGCGGTGGAAGGAGTGGGCATCTTTTCTGGAAATTTGAGGTTCCGTGGCCCACTCCACTCTACCCCTAGGGAATCCTTAGAGAAGTGGTCAAGATGTACCAGACCATGCTGAAAATCAGAGTAGCAAAAACTCTTCCTGATAGAGCTATACAGGGATATGTCAGACACTATCCATCTCAACAATTGTGTATTTACTAAAAGTATTTCAAAACACTTCAAAGATACAGGAAGAATACTTATAGGTCAAATGGAAAATAAAATATGAAACAAGTATTCAAATCTTATTTATATTTTAAAACATTCTTCAGTGAATCTCATTTTTAGTATATACATATATGCATAAGAGACAGAATAGATCCAAAGTGTTATTCTCCATGCTAAGATTAAAAAGCACTTTTAAAATGTGTGACATAACAATCATTTACTTTAATTTTTTATACTTTCCTGTATTTTTCTATTTTCTGCAAAGAGCATGCTTTCCTATAATACAGAAAAATGTGAGCTGTGAGCTCCTGTCAGGAGGGTCTGAAGCTGGGGTGCAGAAAGTGCGCTGCTGCCTCAGCTGCTTTGCCTTGCAGGCTTTCGGGCCATACCAGCATTATAAAGTGGCCCCATTTAGGATGTAAGACCCCGTGTGACTGCTGTACTACAGAGGTGGGTTTGGAAGAAAGCCAAGTGTCCCTCCACCCTCATGCAAGTTCAATATAGAAACGGACGTTCTCTTGGGGGTTTCAATGAAGATGTCTTAATTCCAATAGCCAACCAACCTGGGAGAGAACTGGTGGGCTGGAGAGACACAGTGGGAATCCCTTGCCTCAGGGAGGATCTGCGACCCCAATCAATGCCGGGAAAGAGGCACAGCCAAAGCCCTGTCAGGGCTAGGCAAAGGAGACTTCCCAGCGGGCTCCAGCCAAGTCCTTGGCCACAGATTAGACTCCAGCAGGATGAGCAGGAAGTGGCATTTAAAAAGAAATGACCTGAGAACCAAACGGCTCAAAGTCCACAATCCCTGAAAAATTACTTACGAGCGTGACCAGCTTTACATATCAACACCACTTCTTTTTTCTTTCTTGAGACGGAGTCTCGCCCTGTTGCCCGGGTTGGAGCGCAGTGGTGCAATCTCGGCTCACTGCAACCTCCACCTCCCAGGTTCAAGTGATTCTCTTGCCTCAGCCTCCTGAGTAGCTGGGATTATAGGCATGCACCACCACGCCCAGCTAATTTTTGCATTTTCTGTAGAGACAGGGTTTCGCCATGTTGGCCAGGCTGGTCTCAAACTCCTGACCTCAGGTGATCTGCCCGCGTTGGCCTCCCAATGTTCTGGGATTACAGGTGTGAGCCACGGCGCCCGACCAACAAATTTCTTTAGAGACAGGGTCTCGCTCTGTCACCCAGGCTGGGGTGCAGTGGCATGATCATAGTTCACTGCAGCCTCTACCTCTCGGGCTCATGTACTCTTCCGGGCTCAGCCTCCTGTACAGAAATGGGCCACCAAGCCCAGCTAATTGCCCCGCCCATGTCAACACTACTGATCAATGGACTACATGCGCAATACTGACTGGGAAAGCGAAGTTAGTAAAATTAAGGTGGCCAGATATCGGCCCCCTGACCCTGACTCTCTCACATTACTTCCCCTGACAATGACCTCACCCTCAACCCTTTATGTATTGCAAAAGGCATTATATAAATGGGCTGCCTGTTCTGTAACTGGTTTAGATGGGCAGATCCACGAGAGCAGAGATAGAATCTAAGTTTTATCCTGGAAAGCTCAGAGACCAACCGATGGGGAGGAGCACTTGGGTGAGGCTGTGAGTGACCCCAGGAAAGTGTTCTCTGCCTCGGCTTTCTCTTCCTCCCCCAGGAGACCAGGTGTGGTCACCCGTACCTCCCTCATGGGGCCACAGCGGGAAGCACAGGCCATACCGAATGCACAGCGCTCAGCGTGGCACCTGGAACACCGGAGGCACCCAAGTATTAGCTGTATCATTTAACAAATGCTTTACTCACATGGCTTGTTAAATTCGAGAATCCATAGTCCTGGAAAGAAAAAGAGGCCCGAAGGAAACCAGGTTCTGTTTAATTTTAAACTAAATTATGAACCCAAACCTCAAGGTTGGGGGAGGTTTTAATTGAAAATGAAGAGTATCCCTGCTGTGGAATGCAGCAGCTGCTAAACCCACCGTGTAGAAACTACTCACTTTTCAGACACTGTACTTTAAAAAATCCATTTACAAGGCTATGCATGTCACAGAAAATAGCATATGAAGAAACTCTGCAAACACAGCCCTGAAGGAAGCACCTAAAAACAGAACTGAACTCCTGGGTCCAAAATATATTCCCTCTAGAAGCAACTCCTTCTATTTTTAAGAATTAATCAATCACAGTGCCAGATGAATACAACAGCATCTAGAAATGGGGAAACTAAGGCCTGGGTCCCCCAGACCATCAGCAACAAAGTCCTTCCCACTTTCCACCCACCACGCTGTCACTCAGGCTCAAGAAACACAGCACGGCAGTGAAACCTCCCAAACAGCAGCCCCTTCACATTCAACCAAAGTCAGTTCCGACCACCCAACTGTGATGGTCCTTGATGCAGGTGCTGCAGCCTCTTACCGGGGGAATCCGGGACGGGAGAGAAAAGCCAAACTCCAGAGCAGCCTGCGGCCCACCCTAACCCAGGCCTGTGAACCAAGCGACCTTCCAGTCCTGGCTCCCCAAAGAGCAAAGGGTACTTGCCTGCAATCAGCAGCAGGGCCAGCTTTACCGTCTTGATTCAGGAAACAAATAACTGCAGAGCCCCTAAAGGACATATATATATACTCTCTATTGATTCATGTGCAGCAAGTCACTAACACCGGGAATCCTGAACTAACGTGCACACAGATGTAACTACTCAGTTGCATGTGTGCAGTTTGGAAAGGATGGACAACCTTTTAGCATGGATGTTCACGAGGGTAGCAATTCACAAGTGCTGTTCTCACATGACGAACATACAAATACACACAAGTATGTATGTTAAAATGCAGTGCAAGTGCTCTTTCTGAATGAACAATTCAACATTTTCACTGTGAAATTAGATTCTCGGGACTTGTAATTTTACAGTTTTCACTGAAGCATGCCAAAGCCACACAGGTGCAACAGGCCTTCCTCCTAGAGAAACCATGCCAGCACAGCCCTCACTTGCCTGGTGCACTTTGCACCGGGCCCGCACCACACGTATTATTATTCTCAGAGCATGAGTGCCGAGAAAGAAAACCGGGACCTTTTTCAAAAGCCCTTTATCCCAAGTGTTGTTTCTTCACGTTTCAGTCAATGCACACTGTGCAAAAACACGCAACACAGACGAACAAAATGAACAAAACTTCCAAGGGAAGGGGGGCTCTTCTGCTCTTTCCAAAATCAGCCAAACCAACTGGTACAAAAGTCACTCCCAATACAACCCTATGGACATCTGCTGAGACGGGACGAGGTAAGTGGGGGCTGTGGACATGACCAGCTCTACTTGTCACCAAGCAAGCAAGGGTCCTGTCACTCTCGGGTTTCCATGATGGATTTCCTTCTCCGCAGTGTTCTGGTCAAAGGCTGGGTCAAAAATCTTCCAGTCAATACACAGAAACCAACCAGCCATACATGCAACAACTCGAATGAATCTCAAAGGGAATTAAGTCAAGTGAAAAATCCCAATCCCCTAAGGCTGCAATGCTGTAGGGTTCCATTTATGTAACATTCTTACATGACACTGGAGAGATGGTGAGGGATTAGTGCTTGCCAGGCTTAAAGACCAGGAAACAGGTAGGACACACCAACTCCAGAATTGTTTTGAGTAAACTGGGTCCTAGAAGCTGGTCAGCTGTGTCTATTCACGCGCGTCGACCATGTGCTTCAGCTGGGGACTGTCCTGGCCACCTGAAGTGGGTGTGACTATGAAAGGGAAAAGGGGGGATTCTTGGGCTGGTACAAAGAGACCTATCCATGCTAAAAAATTGCACAGAACTAAATACACAGCCAAATGAGTACATGTTACACTAGGGATTTCTGAATAGTATCCATGGATTCTATCCATGTCAATTTCTCCGCTGTGTTGCTATTACCAGAACTCTGCACAATGTTACTACTGGAGGGCACCAGGGTAAGGGTTTAAGGGATCTCCTATATTACCTTCTCCTACCCTGTGAATTCATTCTGTATGTGAATCTGCAATTGCTTCAACATAAGTTTAATTTTTAAAATAACACAGATTTGTCATGTTTTGGTTTGTGTGGTTTAGCTCATGCTGGCCACTAAGTAGGGCAATTCCTTTCTTTAGGGGGTCAGCACTTACAAGGAGGGGCCATGAGGAACTGGCCCTGTTGACACTGCTTACGCACTCAACCGGGATCCGAGTCCTCCGGCTCCCCAGGGGCCCCGGGGTGCATCCTGTCTCAGAGCTCACAATTCCTGAACCCTGACCTTCTCCCACTGGAGCTGGCAGAGATGCTCATGCTACGTCAATTCTTTCCTGGGAGCGGGCATGACTGACTCATTGTTCTCACCCAGGTGCTGCCAGCTGCCCAGGCCTCCCAGGGCCACACCCAACAGAGGGCGCGTTCCCTGACAAAGCAGCCCTGGAGAGGACAGCCCAGAAGAGAAAACCAGCCCCCGGGGCGGCTGTGCTGGGCAAGTGCCACTCTGGTGGGTAATAACTTCAGGACTCCCTGACCCAGTCTGGCTAAATCAAAACTACAGAGCAGGCTGGAACAGGCCAAGACTGTCCCCAGCTGACACACACAGTTGTACGCTGGGCTGGCTGTCTTCCAACACCCAGCTTGCTCAAAGAAAGTTCTAGAGCTGGAGTGTGCTAGCAGATCGCCAGGGTCAGGGGAGACCCAGGGCTACGCCCCTGCTTCTCGAGCCTGGGGACCCTGCTGGTGCCCTCAAACGCCACACCAGCCTTTTGTATCACCCGAAAGGTCTTTGTGGCACTCTGTGTCTTTTCCTGGGCCTCCCCTGCTGCCTCCCTTTTAAGGAGACCTGGCATACTAGATACTAGCACTCCCGGTAACTCCCTGCTGATTCAAAGAATCCAAAAGAAGAAAATTGCAGGAGCGTCTTTGCCGTTTCCGCCTTTATTATCTTCAGGGTTACACTTTTTTCAATTCATTTGACAGTTTATCTTTACTATCTCTCAGCAACAATAATAAAAGTACCTTCCTCTCCCAAAATGTGCCACTAGGTACATGTGCATACATAAAAAATACATAGATTTTAATAATACTATTTTTTGAAATTCCATAAACCCTTAAACAGCCATTTACTCAAAAAGCTGAACCACTTTCAAATCATCAACATTGCTTAGCTTTAAAGCTGCTTAAAACACACACAAGCCAGTGACTCTTCCACACAAACAGAAATTATATTCTACATAAATTAAATATATAATTTGATTAAACATATTTATGTCTTTGTGATGACATTTAAAATAGAAGTAATCATTTTCTTTTTTAAAACAAAAACTCTTTCAATTATAATTCAAAGCTGTCAAACCAATCTTCTGCTACAGATCTTTTAAATGTCACATACCTTCAAAAGGGGATGGCAGTTCCCTTTTAAATATGCAATTCCAAACAGTGCCTTCTGAATCAAGAATGTATTAAAATACACCACTGGCATTTATCTCGATGAAATATAGCCCTCTGCCCCCTCCCTGGTGGTAGATATGTACAGACGCACGGCACTCCGATGTGTGTCTCCCCAGTGTAACTTGGGAGCGGCTGGTGCCACTGCCACTGGCTGCAGCCACAGGGCCCAACACCAAGTCACACTCCTAACACCTTAAGGGGACAGAGGTATCCTCTCATAGTTCTTCCAGTTTTCTTCCCAGATGGCTTGCTGAACTCTGTGTAACCCAATTTTGGCGTCGCATCAACAGCCCAATTGTAAGACAGTGTTAATCAGATGCAAAGAAAACTCCAAACTCATTCTCATAAGTCAATGACCTACATATTCAATGGCTTATTTGCCATCCGAGTAGCAAACACCATGCTATATTTAAACACAGAGCATAGATATATCTCTCTTCTAAAATGCTTTGAGAGACAGATAAGCCTTATACTTCAGCCTCTTCTCAACTTAAGGAAAGCAAACCTTGTCAATATCCGGTGTTTGGGAATCCTGCCATTGTCTTGGTAAGGAGGTACTAAGCATCATTTTCATAAAAAGCAAACATCCCCCCTGGAACTTAAGTCAATTGAAGCTTGCCTTCTTAGCACCTGACAAATAGTGCTCAGATAAGGGCTCCGAGTGGGTTAAGCATGGGTCACACACATGTCGCATACCCACTGTCCAAAAACCAGTCAACAGTGATAGAGTGAATGGGGTCACTCAGTGTCCAAAAACCAGTCAACAGAGCGATCAGAGTGATGGGGACACGAATGTTTCCTAACTGCTGTACCTCACAGCAGAGATGACATCCAGCAGAGAGACAGCAAAAGCAGCAGAAAGTTCCTGAGATCTGTGCTAAGAAAGGGAGCCACAGCTCGGGTTGTCCCTCTGCCAGTCTCTTGGTATTTCCCTCAAATCGGAAGAAGTGTAAACAAGTCAGTCCCTGTTCCCCAACCAACGTTTGTTCGAGGGTGATCCTAAGAACAGCTGAAGAAGTGTCAGGGCTGAGCACTGGAGAAGGCAAACAGATAATGTGCCTAACCCAGTCTCAAGCCAAAGCCAATGCCTTCCACCTAAGAGGCAGGAGTGGACTGAGGTTGCGGGAGGGTAAGTAGGAGCCAGGGCTCTGGCCTGTACCGCTAGACCGCGGTGCAGCGGGGGCCTGGGAGAGGCCCGCCGAACACACCTCGCAGAAGGCCAGCTCAGCTGCTGGTGCTTTTCTGCCTTGTCCAACTATGTGACCTCAGGCAAGTCACTGAGCCTCTCAGAAGCTCACTTCGCAGGGTCGAGAGGAATGCTACCTAGCAAGACACTGTGATTCTCGGTAACTTAAGTTCTAATTCCACTTAAAAACAGGCAGTCATGAAACTTACCAACCAAAGCCAAACTCAAAAGACACTGGGACTTAAAAGACATCAAGAGTGTGGGGGTGAAAAAAGCAAGAGTTAAGGGGCTTCTCTCTTTGGGTTCAGGTTAAAATTCTCTTCCTTGGGTGGTGAACTCCACTCCTAGGGTACGGATAGGAAGTGCCAGAAAATGCCATCCATGAGGCCAGGCCCCACAAACTGACATGTGGTACAGCTGAGGATGGAGACAGCAAAGGCAGAAAGCCACAGATGAACCAAAATACACAGCAGGGCCAGGCCCAATCAGGAAAGCCATGTACTTGTTCCTTCCCTGTGAGGGCAGACGTGCTCGCACCTCCCAGCCTCCGCCCTGGAGAAGCTACTGTCTGCTCCCCTAGGCGCTAACATTCCTTATTTGATGCTCGCCATCAAGCTTTTATTCTGATCACCACCCCCCACCATAGAGACACACATATACACATCTACAGATATTTCCACATTTACACACCACATTCACATCTTCCACATACACACACATCCAAAAGAGCTTGTGCGCACTTCTGATGGTCAAAGCCTACAGCCCATTCTCAGCTGCCATCTGTCTTGCCTGCTGCACCACACACGTGCGTACACACACACACTTTCTCTCTCTCTCTACTCTACTTTGTCCATCCCAATACTGCGTCAACTACGACCAAGCCAGGTACTATTAAGTAAGGAAGGCTGGAAATTAAATGAGACATAATCTTGTCCTCAAAGAATTCAAACAAGAAACGGCAGAGTGTTGTTACATGAAGTAGGCACGGACGAAGGAGGGACGGCAACTCTGCCTCAGCCCTACTGACATGCTCTCAAATCAAAGGCACTCCAGAGGCTCCTCACCACCTGCCTTCTAGATACTTCCGTCCAACTGCATGTTCCATCAACCCCTCCAACTCAGTTCACCCGCAACCACTGTCATCACTGCCTCACCCCCTGTAGTCCCCCATCAACAATCCAAACAAACGCAATCCTGCCCTGATGTCATGTCTGTGTCACTGGAACCAACAGGCCTGCCTCAACCACTGTCCACCTGCACATCTGAGAGGCTGGCAGGTCACCAGGGCTAGCCCTGCACGTCAGTTCCTGGGAAGAAAGCAGAATGTCAGTCATATTCTCTCAAATGCCTATCAAAAGCCCAGCTGAGATCAATAAGTTTTTTGGGAGAATAGATCTGTATCAACTGGCTCAGTTGTTTGGTGAGGTATTGTAAATGCTATCCTAAATCAAACGGTATCCCTAGAAGGACCCACATGGAATGGCCTCCTCTAAATGTCCCTCCAGTCTGTACTTCTGACTCTTTCCAGCAATCTCAAGCACAAGAAGCAGTTGTGGGAACCCAGGCCTGGCATCTGTTGGCAGACCATGGTTGGTGGCAGGGCGCTTTACAGCCGTCACTATGCCCGATACGCAGCTCCCTGTAGCAAGGCGTTTCCTTCAAGGACACATGTCGCCTCTCCCTAAACTCAGACAGAGCTGCCCAACTTAAGGTATCTGTTATAGCAACTGTCCTGAAATTTTCGGTTGCTGTATTTGCATTTTAAAATCAATTTTGCTGTATTTGCTCTCCCCAATTCTCAACCCCTATTATGGCATCTACTTTTTGAGTCCTCAAAGAACTTTCTTGAAAATGGTAGCATATAAATACATAAAATGGAATCCACCTAAAAGGACATTCTAGTAACCCTATAAAACGTGCTTCTAAAAGTAATGACCCCAGAGACTTGGAAAAGCTGGCTGCAGCTTCCCGAGGCCAATGAGGCTAGCACACCCAGATGCCGGGCTCTTGGGTGGCCCAGCGCATGGTGAGGCTGCTCTGGGAGCAGCTGTTTAGAACACCTACTTAGCCAAGTGTCCGTCCTCACACGGAAGCAAACTAGGACAGCATGTGCTACCACGTGACCATCAGTAGGCTCCAAAAATCCACTTCTGTCAGTCATGAATGCAAAAACAGTGGGCACAGGTGTCAGAAAGAACCAGGAACACACCAGGTACCAAAGGCCACGATCTTCATTCTTGACTTACTAGCCTGGAGCTTCATCAGAGAGCATGGTATTTTGGGGACAAGAAGAAGCAGTGGGAAGGGAGAGACACTGGGAGGTGTGGGGAAGGAATGAAGGAACAAGAATTGTTCAGAATAGCCAGGAAAAGCCAAGAGAAACAGGCCCCACCCTAATATAGAGGGCACAGCTACATCTTCCAGAGCATGTGAACTCCACAGCCCACGCCCAGCAGAGTCAACAGTGCAGACCCCTGCCCCCATCTTGCTAGTGGGGAGGTGGGGGTCAAGGGAGAGGAGGGGGCCCTACCCACTCACCCTCCCACCCCACTCCACCACCCAAGCAGAAAGCCAACATTCTGTAGGGTGGTTTAAAAAATAGCTGACTTCCATACATGATTGGTGGAAGCACAAAATGTTATAACCACTTGTAAGACTAAACATACACCTACTCCATGACCCAGCAATTCCATTTCTAGGAACTTACCCAAGAGAAATGAAATCATATGTCCACAAAAAGACATGCATGAGAATGGTTCATAGCCACTTGCTCAGAATAGTGAAAAGCTGGAAACAGCCCAAGTGTCCATCAATGGGTGAGCGGGTAAAGAAACTCCGGTCAAGTCACTCAGTGGAATACTACTCAGAAGTAAAAAGGAACGAGGGGATAATCTGGCCCAGAATGTCTTAAAAACCTCAAATACATCATGTGTGTGGCATGAAAAAAGCTTCATGCAAAAAGGTACATGTGTCATAATACACATACTGTATGTATACATGTATACGCTGTATATAACGTACATATATGTATTATATAGTAGTACATGAAATTCTAGAACAAGCAGAACTACTTCTGTTGAAGGAAAAGAAACCCAAACAGTGGTGGCCTGAGATGATCAGGGAGGTGAGGGTGGGGAAAGCCTGGGAGGGCCCCAAGGGGACTTTCTGGAGTGACTGTATGCTCTTGGGAGGGTTTGGGGGTACACAGGTATGTGCATGTGTTAGAACTAACCAAATGGCACACTTAAGGTCATACATTTCATGTGACCTCATTCCCTTTCCCAGCCCCTTCCCCACCAATCCCCACTTCCCTCCCAACACTTCCCCTAAGTTTTACCTCAAAGAAAAACTAAACAGAAAGAACCACAAACAAGTTGACCTCAGGTCATGAGATCTGTGCTCCAGGTGAAGATCTGAAATTCAGCCAAGAAATGTGGCCCAACAGAAGATGACTGGGGGGCTGGGGGCACAGTGTGTCCTGCTGAACCCGGGGGTGGTGTGCGCATTCATCGTAGGTGATCAGGCCCACCTGTCCGGTTTTCCCAACAAGAGGCTGAAAACAATACCAAGACGACCTTCCAAAGGAGACTCCAAAACCTCAGCTGGGAACCTTCTACTCAGAGCGATTCACAGGAGGCCTGTCTCTAGAAGGAGGAGCACAGAAACACCTGCGAGGACCAAGGCCCTGGAGGCACAGGGAGAATAACTACTCCAAGTTCAAGTCTGCAAACAGCACACGACAGAGCAGCTACCTCTGCCTGTGAGTTCAAGGAGGCCCAGGACACGGTCAGGGTTGTTTGTGCTGATGCAGGCTGATGAAACAGGAGGACCCTGCACCGAAAAGGACCCCCCCCAACAGTAAGAAAACCCCAGGACAATGACATGTGCCACATGCTGGTTGTGCAGGGCTTGGAAGCAGGGCAAAGAAAACCCCCAAGTATAGCCCACAGGATTTCTTTTTTTTCTTTTGAGGCAGAGTTTCGCTCTTGTTGCCCAGGCTGGAGTATAATGGCACGATCTCAGCTCACTGCAACCTCCACCTCCCAGGTTCAAGCGATTCTCCTGTCTCAGCCTCCCGAGTAGCTGGGATTACAGGTGCACACCACCACGCCCGGCTAATTTTTGTCTTTTTAGTAGAGACAGGGTTTCACCATGTTGGCCAGGCTGGTCTGGAACTCCTGGCCTCAGGTAATTCACCCACCTCTGCCACCCCAAAGTACTGGGATTACAGGTGTGAGCCACCATGCCTGGCTAGTCCACAGGATTTCTAGCCTTCCCTCGCTGAGCCTCTTCGGAGGCAAGGCAGTCCTTGGCCACGGTTCCCCAACAGCAAAATGATTACCACAGGTCCACTTGGAACACACTGCTAAATGCCACACGACTTGAACGCAGCTGCTGTTAAATGCTGTGTCCTATAAAAGTGGGACTTCTCAATCTGAAGTTGCGTTCCCAGCTCAAGTCACACGTGGGCTGCACTTACAAGCCTCTCAAGAGGCCCAAGAGGCTTTTAAAGTATTAAGTATAGAAAATACATGCAACTTCCCAGTTAAAATATAGTGCGTGGACACTCGAAAAGGTCAATGCAGCCTCCACTCCATTTTCATTACTGATGCTTCACCCAGATGGTGGGGAAGGCACAATAAAAGCATATTTAGAGACCGACTGTACTGTCAGACAAGAGCAGCAGAACTCTAACTCCCAGGTTGCCTTGATCTGTACAGGTTCTAGAAACTGCCAAGCATCGCCCCCTCATTTTAGAGGGAGGCACACTGCAACCCAAAGAGTGGAAAGAGCTTCCTGTCCAAGCTGGAGAAAATTCCTGGGTATTGCCTATGACCCACTGTATCTTAAATACAATGTGTGTTAGCTCGGGTCTTCCAAAAACTGAAGCCAAGACACGATCGGCTCTGGAAGAGACTTCTTGGGGAGGCAGACAGGCGGGGAAGCAGAGGGATACGCAAGTCTGACAGCAGATGCAGATGAGATGGCATGGAAGGCAGGAGGCTGGGGAGGAGGAGGCTTCACCTGCTGTCCCGGCTGGGAACAGCCCGCAGAGCGCAGGCTGTCTGGGAACGCCGTGCTGGATTTCCACCATGGGATTCAGAACGTAGCAGCTGGGGCCACCAGTCACTCACATTCCCAGAAGCAGAAGATCAGGAGTATTTTCATGGCTGCCACACCATGCCAGGTCATTGCTGCAATTTTACAGCCCGACTTGCTTCTAAACTTCTCCAACGTTTGAAAATCAGGTTTTAAGGGCACCTAGCAGAACCCAAAGTGTTTAGGTGGATGTCATTTGGGTAGGTGTGAGGCCCCCAAACAAGGGCAGAAGGGAGGGGCAGAATCTATAGGACTCAGTGAATAAATGGGCAAGAATAAGTGAAGTCAAGCCATGAGGTTCATTTAGGCTGGTGAATGGGAGACAGCGCTGCCTTCTGTCTAACCCAAGCGGAGTGTGGGACAGGGAGAGGGGCAGCAGCAGGTTGGGACTATCCAACTCACTGTACTACTTATGTTCACATTGTCTGCTTTAACCAACAAGCCTAAAATTGTGTATCAGCTCAACACATTAGAATTTGATTTCTAAATCACAAGAACATCAGGCTCATGCTCCTAATGGACAACTCAGCTCCACAGAGTGATTCAGGCGCCCAGAATCCTCCCCCAGCACCTAGGCATTCTCTGCTGGATTTTCCACATCCAGCTGACAGTCAACAGAAGAAAAACTGGGCAAGACACACTTGTTTCTTAATTATTGCTGCCGGGAAGTGATACACATTGCCACCCACATTCCATGTGGGAACTATCATGGGGCCTCCAACAGATGCTTGGCGTGGTAGCTGGGCAGCCACTCCAGCAGCAAGTCCCTATGAGTAGATGGGAAGCAGGGCCCTTTGGTGGACACCTGGTGGTCTCCGCCACACTCACCTTCTGTCTCAGTCCTAGGTCAGGCTTATTTTGGAAGCATTATAGCACTCTGGGTCTCTGAACACAAGAACCCTGGATGATCTGACCACTGAATCAAATCAGAAAAGAGAGGCCAACAACTCTAGAAATGCAACTAGTAAATCCTCTGGTAATAAGTGGAATTTCGCTGCCCAATTCAAAAGTCCAGCAACTGCCTTTTTGTTGGAAAATGCCAAACTCTAAAACTTTTGCAAAAACAGGTTCATGTTCTTCAAGTCTAAGACATCATCAAACCTTAGACCAGCACCATTTTATAAACCACTAAGGGAGAAAAAAAAAATGCCGTCAAATAAACTACGGCTTGTATTCAATTTTATGACACAACTTGAGTCCAGAGATGTTAAAGTGCTGAAAAACCAATACAGTGTCTTCAGTGAAGTCTTCCAATAGCCCTGTCAGAAACACGGGAATGGCCATTTCACAGATGAAGGCCTGGGGTCCCCAGCAGTCAAACAGCTGGCAAGGGGTGGAGCTGGAGGAGGGGGATTTCCAACCCGCCTCAGACTCAGCACCTGGTAGAGTCCTAATCCTTGCAGCTGTCTCCCAGCACACCCCCAAACTCTCAAAGCCCAAGCCAAGCACGAGTATTCGCACATTCATACTGACTCTGAATCAAATGGCAAATCAAGCACCTTGGGTATATAATACTTATAAACTTATTTCAATTAAAAAAAACTCCACTAAAATATGGGTTTTCATCTGCACAGCACTTTACCGACAAATTCCACGATATTCAAGTGAGAACAGATGATGTACTGAAATACCAACAAGAATCCGATCTGGTAAACAGCGGAGTGCTATTTTCACATCATCCTAATGAATTTAGTTTCAATAAACACAAATCAAGCAAACACTCTGAAAATTTTAACAGTATGGCAAAACGATGCTTAGAATGACAGCCCCAGAAGACGAAGTCTGTTTTGACAAGTGCCAGCGCAAGGAGAGAAGAATCAAAATGGATGACTGGGTTTAAAGGGTCTGCCTGTGGCCCACATACCTGAACTTGGCCCTGCACCTGCTTGCTAAAGCTCCTTGACTATGGGGGAAGCAGCCAGGAGAAAGTTCTAGATCCCCTCAATCCTGCTCAAGCTGCCAGGCACATTCTAAGAGCAGGTGTCTGGTGCATGGAAATCCACGTACAGCAGGTCGGTGAGCACCCAGAGAGGACCACACAGATTCAAACTCTTGCCCATAGCCTCCATCTCAGTATGACCTTCAGCATCAAGCACCGATTGCTGGGAAGTATCTAGAGATGGGAGAGGACAGGTCAAGGCAGACCCAGCCTCCTCCTCAGACCTGCTCACCTGCCTACCCATCCCCCAAGATGTGTCTCAATCCCATCGTGTGCCCTGCAAGTAGTGCTCAAGTTAAAATCTCAGCAGAGAGTTTCACAAAGTAGCAGTAAAGCTAAGCATGCAACGATCAGGCCAGAAACTCAAAACCAGGGGACAGGGAAACAGGCTCTGCAGCCTGGTGGGTGTCCTCTGCAGCCGGGAGGAGCGCAGGCAGGGCCACCTCTTCGGAGGGTGTCTGAGCAGTCCTTCAATCTGAATCCTTTGTTTTCTCAATCTGAAAACAGAGGCTTGTTGTTTGGAGGGTGTAATTAGAACACATTTGAACACAACTGTAAACTCGAAATCGCTTTAAAGAGGCTAGTCTGGTCTTTTGAAATGACGGTTTTTGCCTTGGAAATAATAAGCCAACATGAACAAATCTAATCAAAGTTGTATTTACAAAGACTCTCAAAGCCTAATAACTTCCCTAAAGCAGAAGTACGTTTACCATCTCTCCTCCGCACTGTGGGCTCTTCAGGGACAGGGAAGCGCCTCATTCCTGTCCAGCCGACCATGTGGAAAACTGCAGCTGACTTCTGAATGGCAGGCACTTCCTAACCACGGCTCCAAGGCTGGAGCAGCTTCTTTTTGCATGGGTGATACAACGTGGTTCCAAAAAGGAAATGCACATAAAGGCACGTAAAACTTAGCAGGCAGGATATTAGGCAAGAAACAAACTACAGATCAGATTTGAAAAGGACCCGTTCAGAAGAAACAACACATGGGAACATTCCGAAGTCCTGTCCTGGAGCACTACTCGCCGCATGCTGTTCTGAAAATGCAGATATTGAGCAGTCCCAATGACCAGATTTAACAAACCCATCACCAACAGCCAACATGACCAACATCAAGTAATTGTTATCATTCCCAACTCAGAGGCGGAGAGACTGAGGCTTAAAGGGTCTCATGCCAGAGTCCACAGCAATAAGAGCAGATTCAAATCTAAGCCAACTCAAGTGCACCCAGCGGAAGCCCCCTGTGCCCTGCTCAGCAGAGACGACAGGGCAGGAGGAAGGGGGGAGAAAGGGAGGTCCATGCCTCTGTAGGGACCGACTGCTGGGGAATTCCAGTCCCTCTGCTTCCTGGCCCCCTGCTTCCATCAGGGGAGTTCACAGCAAATTCTTGTACTGATCCCCAGGTAGGGACCATAATCCTACCGCTCCCAGCAACTGCTGGTGACTCCTCTGAGCAAAGAGCACTCTGCCAGGCAGGACCAACGGAAGCCCACAAAGGCTGGAGAACCAGGCTGGCAAGTCCCTCCTTTTCTGCTACCCCACCACAGCAACCCCAGACACGCAGCGCGGGAGGACGAAGAGAACCTGACCAATGAAGGAAGTTGAAGCGCCCAGCACCCTGGGCCACCTCTGCGGGTCCTCAGGGAAAGGAGCCAACAGGACAGATGCGTGTGGCCAGGCCTCCTCCCATCTTCCCCCAGCCCTTCCCCTTGTTCCCTCCCAACCTGGAGAGGGAGTCAGGCACAGCCCTCCCCGCTCCACCTACCCTGCTGCTTCGCTCCTCATGCCCCCCGCCCCCGGTATACTGAACCCTCAATAATACTAAAACCCACGTTAATACTAGAACCCACGTTCATCCCAACAGCCAACCCCCGGGGACCTTAGCCGACGTTCAGAACCTCAAACCTTCCCATCATAGGCAGCGCGAGGCTACATTGTGCATGGATGCCTTGGTGCGCCCCCACACTCACTGCACCCAGCTAGAGGGGAGCCCCTTCTTGATCCAGGTATCACCATTACATTTACTTCCTCCTGCACCCCGGGAGGAAACCAAGGCCCCAGTCTCTCCCTGACTCTGCCTTCTACAAAAGCCCAGCCACCAGGAAGGAAGTCAATTGCTAGGAATGCCTCCAGGTGGCCTTTGTTCCTTGTAGCACCCGCTCCAGGTCCTGCTCTCCCTACCGACCACAAGACAGCCTCCCACCTTTGTAGACGAAGGATTCCCATCTGAGGGCTCTGAAAAAAATGTAAGGTCCCAGAATCCCTTGAGACACTGGAAACCCGGATTCTTTTTCTACAGAAATGCGTATATGACCCTCCCCATCCCATCCCCTATCGCCTCATGGGGTTTCTGGGCTGATCCCACACCCAGGCAGGAAGCCTTGAGAGGTCCATGGTCTGAGTCAAGCCCTCCAGCTTTGTCTCCTAGGCAACAGCTGCTTTCTCCTTCCAGCTACACATGGACCAAGGCAGGAAGATCCCAGCAGCTAGCCCTCCTCTCCATCCCCACGCGCACAGGCACCTCGCCCTACGGGGCTCATTCCACTGTATTCTTTTGAGGAAGTGAAACAGGCCTGAAAGATGACCCTCACCTGCTGATGGGAAGCCAGGCCACGCTGGGCTCACACTTCTCGCTGTGTGGTCCTGGGTGCCCCGGTGCTGCTCTCCTGCCCGGCCCCACAGCAGGGGCGTACCCGTCAGTCAGGTGTGCATTTAAGGAGTTGGCCTCCCAGGGCAGCCTCCTGCCCTCTGCCGCTGCTCCCAGTCTGTGGGACAGGGAAGTTAGGACTTACCTGATTCTCTAGCCCATCCCTTCCGGCCCACGAGCAGAACAGGACAAATGGCCTCAGCTGAGGGGTGCTGGCTGGGCAGTGGTTGTTCATTAGAGTCACCTGGGAACGTTTTAGTATCAAGGCAGATGCCACTGTGGCCCACGCACTCAGAACCTGAGGGGAGGATTAAGCTGGGATCTGTTGTCAAAGCTCTCCAGGTGATTCTCAGATCCAGATAAGGATGAGAATGAAGGGGCTGGCGGGACCCAGGCAGGGGGTGGCCTCCTAAGGGAAGGTAAGCTGGAGGGAGGGAGGCCCAGGCTGGCCCCTCACCCTCACAGCTCACAGCCTACCTCCTGTGAAAGGCCAGCCCTGATCTCAGGGTGCATGGGTGGGGCTCCCCAGGCCCCAGACCCATGCCCCTGTCAGGCTCACCCAGCTGAATCGCCTGTCCACTGTTCTCTGGTTGGCTGGTCAGCTCCTTGCAGGCAAGAGCAGGTCAGGCTTGTTCAGGCCACCACCCCAGAAAAGCGTCGGCCACACTGCTCCCCCACCCCCACCCCGGTGCCCAGCTCATTAGCTCTGAGTGGAACAAAGGCCTACTGGAGTGGGATGAGGCACTGTGGAGGAAGTGGGAAAGAAAGAAAATGAGCCCCATGGAGCCCATTCTTGCAGGAATTATGCCCTCAGCACCTTCCAAGCCTCCCTACTTAGGTCTCTTTTGCTCCTAAAACAAACCCTTGCAAAAAATGTAACTCACTCAATCTCCAACATGCACCTACTACATACCAGGGGCTGACGAACTTGAACAGTCATCAGTTGACAGCTACAAGACACCGTCCAAACACCGCCTATTAGTCCCCCCAAAATAGCTTCACTAGCACAGGGACATCTAGGGGCAGAGACGTAAAACATTCTCCCAAAATGGTAACAGGATGTTTCCCTGATGGCGTTGCCCAGGGCCTTGAAAGAGCCAGGAGCGATTTCAAATGGGCTCCCGGGCTGGTGTCAGGAGCGGGAGCTGCCTTTAGCGGGACACAGGTCACCAAACCTGACCCACCCAAATCTTCAGCGCTGACATCACCGCCGAAAACGAGAGGTGTGTTTACAACAAGTTCTCATATTCCTGCTTATTCTTTACCTAAAAATCTAAATTTCCCATGTGGGTCTTTACACATCTGTATCACCAAAATCACAATTTGCCAAGATACTGAAAGCACCAACAATTTCTGAGTTTAAGGAGAAGAGACAAAGAAATCAAGACGACAGGAAGAAGGAAGATGTCACCGGTTTGCTAGGACGTGGGCCTCAGGAGACAGGGTCCCTTCTGGGGGCGGTGGCTGTGGTCAAACCCAGAGCAGAGTCTCGGGAACCCCTCAGCCTTACTTCCCAAGGGGCCTGGGAGTCCCTGGTGACTCTGGTGGGCTAGTCCTGAATATTACAGCTCCTCTGTCCTCACCATCTTGTCAACCCTGCCAAGGCCGCAACCATCCCCTCCAAGGATGGTGACCTGCACATACAACATCAAGGCACCGACTTTATCTTTTAAATGCACAATGTGCTTTAGCCAAACACAAAACAAAAAGCCTCTCCAAGATGCTTTCCTGAAACACACTAGGCTGAAAAAACGGAGGCCCATTTCCTCTTATTTTTAATTTTACATTGGCTGTGTTTATAATAAAATAGAATAACTTATTTATTTGCTTACCTTACTTGGAAAGACAATAAATTGGAAAGGCTTCATAAATCTCACAGGGAATTCCTTTCAACAAGGACTGTCAGCAAAAATCCGTAAATAACCTTCTGCCAGCCTCTAGCAATCACCTCCACCACGTTCTTTTTCCTTCCTGCTTTTGTACTAATCTTCTAGCAAACAAATCAAATCGCACACCAAAACGTTTTTATTCTTATCGAGGTAAGGCGCACAAAACATCCGGGGTCCACTGGGGCTACTGACTCACGTGGCCTCTGAGAACACTCAGATGCAGAGAAGACCCCAGCGGACCACATGAGGGGCACCTCTGCACCCTCAGAGCCAGCCACACTCCTCTCACTAGTTTACAAAAATAAAGGTGGTGACTAGCTTCAAAAGTAGAGCCAGAGATGCTCTTATAACAACTGCAGCATTAACTCCATCTAGGGCAAATCATCCGCAAAGCCCTGGGCACACACACGAGGAAATAAAGTCCAGGGCCGGTTGCTGACAGGTCCTGGTGTCTCCTCCCACTCGGACTCGGCTGGTGTCCACAACACAGTCTCCGCTCACCCGGCTCCCTTATCATCTCAGTGTTGCTGGAGCTTCTGGTCAAGTGCACTCATCCTGGAGCCAACTGAACCAACGGAGCCAACAGAGTCACGCTGGGTGATTCGAGACCATCCCAAGCAACACGGACCTCATGCGGCAGGTCCTGTCCCCACCACGCTGACACCTGAAACGCAACTGTTTGAAACTGGTTCAAATGGCTGTGTTTGCCTTGAAACACATCCGCGTTTGCTGGGGCTGGTGAAAATGACCTTCGGCAGTTCAGGAACAGCGGAAGATGGACAGTTTCACACAGAGGTTTCAAGGACTGTGCTAAAAATAAGATTAAGAGGCAGAAGGAGGCTCATGGATAATCAAACGTGCAAGATTGGAAAGAGCCGCTGTAATCAATTTACTTATCAGGAAAGGGTAATTACCATAACCAAAGGGAAAATTTCTCCAAGCCAAATGGTTAAAAAAAAAAAAATCAGACCAGCAAACCACTACCCAAATAAATGTAAAATAAAAATGTACGTTTCCAGCCAGGATGTCAACTGCCTTTCGGGCTCCAGAACTATAGAGTTTCACCCCACGACCTTGATTCTGGGGTGCAAAATGACGAACTTAAGAACTCCAAACATAGCTGTGCCCGTCCGTCTCTTCACTCAGCTAACTGTGCAAAGGAACCGGCTTCTGATGAGTCCCTGTGGTTTCCATATAGCAGCTGTCCAAGAGCTGTGTGTTCCTGGGAAAGTCACTGAGCTTCTCTGAGTCTACTTTGTCTCTAGCCTGTGAGCGGCGCATTAGCCATTACTATTATGCATCCACCAAATACATCTGCATCTTCCCTGCTTGGCACATTCCTGGCACTCAACAGACAGCAGCTACTATTGGCCAGGCGCGGTGGCTCATGGCTGTAATCCCAGCACTTTGGGAAGCTGAGGTCGCGAGATCACTTTAGGCCAGGAGTTCCAGACTAGCCTCACCAACATGGTGAAGCCGTCTCTACTAAAAATACAAAATTTGCCGGGTGCGGTGGCTCAAGCCTGTAATCCCAGCACTTTGGGAGGCCAAGACGGGCGGATCACGAGGTCAGGAGATCGAGACCATCCTGGC
>NW_012122376.1:3617302-3627865 GCF_000951035.1 Colobus angolensis palliatus | reverse complement strand
GGTAATCACATGGCAAGCACACAGTAAATACACAGCAAGTACATGGCAAATGCACAGCAGGTACACAGCGAGCACACGGTAATCACATGGCGAGCACACAGTAAATACACAGCAAGCATATGGCAAGCACACGGCAAGTACACAGCGAGCACGTGGCAAACACACAAGCACATTGCCCGGCTCCCTCCACAGCCACTTCCCCCACAGAGAAAGGAGAAAGCAGCATGGCCTGGCAGTCATTCACAGTCCCTCTGGATCTGCAGCCAGCGGCTATGGCGGACGAAAAGGCACCTGTTCCCGGGCACTTTCCAACGGGCTGGTGGGACACGGTGTGGAGAGGCAGCTGTTGTGTGCGTGTCCCTGGGGAGCCCAGGGGGCATGGCCTTAGATGCACCAGGGCCTGCAAGTATGGCCCAGAACTGCCCACTCTTGGGTTGGGGGAGCGGTCTGCCTACTTTGCAGAGGAGGTGGTTATCTGCCGGTTTCAGACAAGACTCAGACTGCAGTGACTGGGTTTTGGTCCGACCTGTCCAGACGAGCCAAGCTCCTGGAGTCTCAGGCATCCCTAGGATGGCACTGGGGAGGGGGATGTCATCCAAGCCAAGTCCATCTGCTGTGACCAGAGCACCCCTGGGACTCATGCATAATCCCTGGATATTACAAATGTCCTGGAAATTACTGGCGTCTCACACCAGCATTCACCAAACTCCTCAAACTTCCTAGGCTGGTCATTCTACTATTAAAAAGCAGTGATTTGATTAGTGGGGGCTGGGGGCTGGGAGTGGGGGGCAGGGAGGCATGAACTCCAGAGGAGCACAGAGAACTTTCCTGGGTGATGGGATGGTTCCGCAACCACCTGGCAGCTATGCCTCGATTGTCAAGACTTGTAGAACTGCACGTTAAAGGGTGTTTTACTGTATATAAATTATTTCTACGTAGGATTTTGAAAACTTGATCCTTCTCAAAAAGCAAATGATAAAATTAAATGACTTGCCCTATGCAGTGAACTGTGAAATCCCTCTGCAGCCCCCAAGAGCTTTGCAACTGAGGGGTGGCTGAGCCAGCACATCCCCCCCCGCCAGGTTTCCTCAAAATCAGCAACACCCAGAAGACACCAGGAGGAAGGGTTCTGTGAAGCACAGGCTCGCAGAGGCTCCCTGAGATGCAGCTCCACTTCAGACAGTTTACTCAGGGAAAATCATTTCCTTACCTCCCGTAGTTTAGTGGCCAGGACATGGGAGCTGAAAGGACATGGGAGTTTGAAAGGCTCCTACCTTGGGTTCCCTCTCCCACATTTAGCTTCAGCACACCCCCTTCAGCCTAACTCCAAACCTAATGTGGCCACTTCTGCCCACCCCAGCTCGCAGAAATCCACTACTGCTTAGCTGAACTCCAGATAAACCCTCGTTGCTCTTCTTCCCTGTAGCCCGGCGGCCCTCCACGACATCCTGCACATAGTAGGGGTGCACCTTTATTCCACAGGCAATGTTCAGAAGAAGAAATTCCCCTGAATCGGCCGGGCGTGGTGGCTCACACCTACAATCCCAGCACTTTAGGAGGCCGAGGCAGGCAGATCACCTGAGGTCAGGAGTCCAAGACCAGCCTGACCAGCATGGTGAAAACCTGTCTCTACTAACAAAATACAAAAATTAGCTGGGAGTGCTGTAATCCCAGCTACTCGAGAGGCTGAGACAGGAGAACTGCTTGAACTCGGGAGGCGGAGGCTGCAGCGAGGCGAGAACTCACCACTGCACTCCAGCCCGGGCTAGAGTGAGCCTCCGTTTCAAAAAAAAAAATTCACCTCAGTGGCACTGCATTATTTTCTGGCAAATCAGTGCAAACTGGGTTACCTTATCACACCGTGCAACATGTTTAAATCCTGTGTCTAAAATATTGTGTACCTATTTTTATTTGATTTACTAAATTCTAAAGCTTTTCTACATCTCCACAAGGTAGTTTCCCCAGTAATGCATAACCACTTAATTGGGAAGTGTACAAAACATAATTACACTGCCTAAAACTACAATATTGCTTATGGGAATATCCCTGTTCATGCATTCCACTTTGTTTTGTATTTAATCTCTATTAAGATGTCTGTGTGAAAACAGATAGGCATGCTATTCTTCATAAACAGCATAAATCACAATGTCATTTCTTTGCTAACTCAAGTCCAAAAGCGGCCCCAAAAGAAACTGCCAGGGCCCCAAAGACTATCACTTTCCATATTCAAGCAGATAAGCTCCTTGCATAGAGGTCTCAATACAGAGCCCCAAAACACCTAGCCCTGGGCCGATTAGTCAGGTCGTAATTTCTCTCACCGTAAATGGCTCCGCATGCAATTCAAAAAGCACCCAGACGCTCCCCAGAAAGCAGTCACTCAAACCAAGAAGAGCAATTCCTTTCTGCCCAAGACCCCAGTTACAAACCTTGTATCAAGGGGCAAAAAGAGTCCCTTAAATCCTTCTTCATCTAAGGACACCCATGGATACTCTTTCAAGTCCACTTTTCAACACCAAAGGCTCCAGACTCTTGAAACTGGATTCTCCTGCTTCCCTTCTGGCCTTCAAATTTGTACACACCACTCATCCCTAGAATAGGGTTATCTGAATACACAACCCTTCTCTAGACAGCCTGGTACTGGTGGAGGAGAACCAGTTCGGATCTCGCTCGATCATTAATTAACTGTGAGTCCCGTCCACGCGGCTTGCCAATTCCTCAAGTGGGAAATAATCACACTACCTCATAACAGGGTTGTTGCTAAAAATAAAATAAGCCAATGTATGACAAAGTACTTCTGCAAACAGAAACAAGCCAGGTTATCAGCCTCGCTGAAGCCTACTAATTAATAAGTGCCCCGATCAAGATAAAAAGGATTTGCCACAAAACAGGTTCACTCTCAGTTCTAAAACGGTAGGTATCACTCCCAAATCGGCTTGCATCATGACGAAACAGGCTAGAGGCACAAGTGAGGGCCTCAGGGGCGCTCCTGAAGGTTAAGCATATTTGCCTGCAGAGGGAGGTAAATGCACCTTTTGCTGATCCATGTTCTCGCTCACACGGGCCAGTGTTAAAAACATTGACTCTGTGGCATCTCTCTTTGTGTGTACAGAGATTGTAATATGTACAATCTTCACTGAGCTTCACTGAGCGGTTCAGATTTTACTAAAATATAATCTGCACAACCAATTTCTTTTCTAGCAGGTATGCTCTGACACTGCCCAGCCTCAACTCAATACACACTGCTGCCTGGTCAAGAGTGACATGTCAAGTGCATCTGAATACAGAACCGGCTCCAGTTTTAACAGACACCCAGGACATTTCTCTGTTGTCCTAGGAATGCCTGGTAATGTTGGAGGGTGGAGAATCCCTTTTCAAAGAATGAAGATGAGTACAGCAGAAATCCATATTCCAAGTTTCAAATAATTTAGTGGGTTATTTCAGTTATATAAAATCTTCCTTCAACCATTTTTCACGCCAAATGTTCAATAACTAGACTTGAGTGTGTGGGTGTGTGTTGGGGGAGTGGTTTGTTTTTGAAGAAAGCCAGTCTGTGTGCTGCTGTTGGCAGGTTTCGGGCTGGCTGCATCAGGCACCCCCTGGAGGAGGTGGCTAAAAATACAGATGTTAGGGCTTCTCCTTTGGGAAGAAGGGGGGGGCCCTCAGGAGACTCCTGGCCAGGGGTGCCTTGGGGACCCGCCCTGCTCCAGAAGCCATCCTCTTGAGCACCCCCAACACCAGGTACCAGGTCCTCTCTGGGGACTGACTGAGTCACTGGTGAAAACCACTGAGCCCACCCAAGCTTCCTAATATTAAAGGTATCTGCTGTCCTTTGGGGCAGGGCAGGGCAGGGCGGGGCAGGGCAGGGGGCAAGGGAGGGATGTTAGCACTTACCTGCCCCCTCCTGATAAAACAGGGCACAAACAGCCACTCCCTGCCAGGAGGAAGGAGGCAGAGTTGATGGGAGGATGTGTCTTTCTCAATGACATTCACACCACCGTAACTAGTGGGATCGCCATGAATCCTACTATCGCCACCACCACCAGTACCACCGCCCCCAATAAAAATAACGGTAACAAACAGCTAGCATGGGAGCACTTCCCACATGCACTCACGTCTTCTTCATTGTGCACTCTCCAGAATTTGCAAATGAGGAATACGACATTCTGGCCCCAGACCCCTGGTCCCTGGCCAGCTGAGATGCCCTTGCATTCCAGCATGGGTGGTTTCCCAAGGGCATTTTCAAGAACCATTTTGCTTTTCCAAGTAAGACTTTTTTTTTTTTTAACTTGAGAAAGAGTTTTGCTCTTGTCGCCCAGGCTGGAGTGCAATGGGACGATCTCGGCTCACTGCAACCTCCGCCTCCCAGGTTCAAGTGATTCTCCTGCCTCAGCCTCCTGAGTAGCTGGAATTACAGGTGCACACCACCACACCTGGCTAATTTTTGCATTTCTAGAAGAGACTAAAATATAATCTGCAAAGCCAATTTCTCCAAAACCAATTAGAAGAGATGGGGTTTTGGCATGTTGGCCAGGCTGGTCTTGAACTCCTGATCTCAGGTGATTGGCCCACCTCGGCCTCTCAAAGTGCTAGGATTATAGGTGTGAGCCACCATGTCTGGCCCCAAGTGAGTTTTTCGTTTCTTTGTTTGTTTTGGAGACAGCGTCATGCTCTGTCACCGAGGCTGGAGTGCAATGGCCCAATCTTGGCTTACTGCAACCTCTGCCTCCAGAGTTCAAGCGATTCTCCTGCCTCAGACTCCCAAATAGCTAGAATTACAGGTGCATGCTGCCACGCCTGGCTAATTTTTTGTATCTTTAGTAGAGACAGGGGTTCACCATGTTGGCCAGGCTGGTCTCAAACTCCTGACCTTAGGTGATCCACCTGCCTCGGCCTCCCAAAGTGCTGGGGTTACAGGCATGAGCCACCCCACCTGGCCCCCAAGTGAGATTTTTAATGGCATGAGTTGAATCCAAAGAAACTGCTGGTCCATGAAACGACCAGCACACCCTGAAGATGACAAACTGTCTGCTGGACAGGCACCTTCCTTACCCGACCTTGCCATTTCAGGCACATGACCTATACTCACACCTGCAGCCTCACAGAAGCACAGCGCAGTTAACACTGGCTGGGCGGAGAAAAGAATATTTGAACATTTCAATTGGAAGACATTCGGTGATGCTCCACGCACATGCGTACTACGCCTGGCCCCTAGCGGGTGCTCAGTCAGTATCTGTGAATGAACATCCTAGGAGGAGATGATTAATTACCACCCCATTGCCAGGGCCTGGGGTCAGGAACATGCTCAAACACTCCCAGCAAATCTGCCACCCAGCTGCACCCAGTCCAGTTACCACAGCTGCTACTGACCGAGCACCCACAAGAAACCAAACAGGACGCCACCAAGCAAGTCGACAGCCCTGGCCACTGTCTGGCAAATGCACCCACTCCTCAGGGACCTGGAAGGGTGAAGGGAACTACGTGCACAGAGGGAAGGGCAGACACAGTTCCTTTTCCTGAACAAAGAAGCTCTTCGGAATGTGGCCTGTCATGCCCATGTTCACTGTGTTTTATGTACTCTATAAAGGTGATACTGAGCTCTCAATAGTGGAGAATTCAAACCTAAGCCACAGTTCTCAACAGGCAGTCCACCTGGGCAGGGTGGCTGGGGCAGGAGGCTCTGGGCCCCCACCCTGGCTGCCCATCAGGCAAGGCAGTTTTTTCTTCCTTCTCCAGGAAGAGAAAGTAGGTCTTAAATAGAAAGTAAACATTTTACTGGGCATTTCTTGGAGTGACCTAATACGTAGTAACATCCCACAGACTAAAATTAACCTTGTGAACAGTTTTCAGTTCATTGCTTTGGACCCCAGGAATCAATGAAAAGATGGCTGCTCCCAAACTAAGCCAGCCCCACCAGCCACTCCCCTTCCCTACCACAGGGCATGACATCGTCCAGGAATTTTTAACATAGCACCATGACAGGTCTGGCAGCTCACATCTATAATCCCAACACTTTTGGGAGGCCAAGAAGGGAGGATTGCTTGAGCTCAGGAGTTCATGACCAGCTTGGGCAACATGGCAAACCCCATCCCTACAAAAAATACAAAAACTAGCCAGGTGTGGTGCCATATACCTGTAGTCCCACCTACTTGGGAGACTGAGATGGGAAAATTGCTTGAACCCGGGAGGCTGAGGTCACAGTGAGCTGTGATTGTGCCACTGCACTTCAAGCCTGGGCAACACAGTGAAACCCCCATCTCAAAAAAAAAAAAAAAAATTAACAAACACATATGATATGTCAGGCTCGTTCTAAGGGCTTTATAAACATTACCTCACTGAATCCTTACAATACACCCTCTCCTTACCCTCATTTTACAGATTCAGAAACTGGAGCCCTTTGAAAGGCTTCCCAGCGTGGGAGAGAAGTCAAGCATTTCTTTCCATCCCTTCTTTGCCACACTTCCTTGAACAGTCTGTCCCCCTTGTATCTCATTGCCTCTACTAAGCTCTAGGAGGGCAGGCCCATCTCTCCTTGGACACAGCCTCAGTGTTTGAAAGGAAGAATGACATTCACGACCTTCCAATGAGACCTCTCTTGTCACCAGCCACCAAAGTGAGCAGAGCAGTTAGCTCAGCACTTTCAAAGTGCACTGCCGGGGCCCCTTTGGATCTGAGCCAGGCCCCTGACATGCCAAGTAACCACCAGGTTGCAAAACTCCCAGCTACAGGCGTGACCAAAAAGGTGGTCCATGTGCTGCTGCAGCCCCCTTCCCACTAACCACAGCGAACCCAGGCTCCCCCTCCCACCCTGCCTGCTGCTCTAGAAGACAAAGGGAATTAGGGAAGAAAACTCCTTTTCAAGAAGCTTCCTTGCTGAGAAATATTTTAAAGGACTATTCTGAGAGGTCAAGTAACATATGGGATTTGCTTCTAAGCTCTCGGGCCTGGCTGGGACACAACCAGGGACCCAAAAGCACAACTGGGTTGAGTCCTAACCCCCCTCCCTTCATCCTCTGCGGACATGAGATCCTCAACTAAGACACTCCCTGGTTCACCACAGGAGCGTCTTCCTTCGCCCACTATTTGGAGCCATGTGGCCAGTTTAGGATAGAAAAAAATGACCCACTCTTCGAGGCCTTCCTTAAACGTTGAGGAAGACATCACTGCAGACACAATTCCAACTTTAATTGTGAATCTCCTGGCTTTTGTCAGTTGAAGCCTCACTCTTAATCCTGGGCTTAGTTGAGAAATGAGAAGGATGTGTGCAAGCGGGGGAGAAAGAATCCTCAACCCTGAGCGAAAAGCATGCGCTGTGGAGGAGCGAGGAGAATGGCCACTCTGTGGACGCCAGGGCTGGGAAACAGGGTGCTGGGGAAAAGCGGCTCGCTGGCCTCAGAGCTGCGGCAGGTCCACCACTGTGCCGTGTTTTGCTGGAGGAACCTGGATGCCAGCTCGGTGGATCTTCTGCCCAGCGCAAAGGATCTCTGAAACCTGGAACAGGACGGGGACACACCACAGACACGACATGGGCTCTGGAAGACCACTCACAAGGCCCGGCTCGCAGGAAATGACCATTCATGGGAACCTGCACGCTGCAGTCATTCTCATGCTTAGACGCCATGTCCACTTGCCAAGCAACAGCCTCTGAGAAAGCAGTTTCCCCCTTCTCAGTGTCCCAATGAGGCAACACAGAGAGGAGAGGGCTGGCCGGGGGATGATCCTGGCCCCACCACCCTCTTCCAGGTGGAGTGAAGCAGAATGGAGACCTGTTTAAAAACTGCAGGGAGGACTTAAAATAGGCAGACTCTAATCACTCACTACCCAAGCTGGAGCTGAGCCAGGACACCAGGCCTCACATGACTGATTTGTCAAGAGACTCCTCCCAGCACTTCCTTGAGTCATCCACAAGACAGAGCAGAACCCAAAGTCCGAGATGGAGGCAGAGGGACACCCCACATCCCCACCACCCCTGGCCCCACTGGAGCCCCAGTGAAGACCGAGATTTCCAGAACACACATGTGCTCACAAGCATGTGTGAGAAGGGTTGCAGAACAGGAAGGTAATCTTACAAAGAAAAGCCTGTTTTTCAGGAAAACCTCCACCTTATGGGGACCTTACCCTCTTCGGAAAGCCAAGGTCAGCCTGGGAGCTCCCGCATCACCTGCTCCGGGTACTCTTCCGGTGAGTTAATCACCCAAGCTCACCCAAGCAGGGCTGGTCTCTGGATTTGAAGACACACCCAACTTTGTGCCAGTCCCTTTCAGTTCTCTGATAGCCTCTTAGAAAAGAAGGCTGTTCCCTTTGTTCAGGAGTATTAATTCAAATTCCTTTCTAAGGCTCACACCACACAAATGCAGGGGAGCGACCCAAAGAAAGTTCACCCGGCAAAATCTAGTTTCTTCCCGGTTTTCACAGGAGTGGTGCAAACAGACACTCCCAGCTAGGAGAAATGCTAAGCATCTTCCCTGTCTCTTGACCCCCAACTCCCCAAGGTGGAACCCACAAACCAGATCCTATTTAAGGTGTGCACATGGCTCCAGTTGAAAGCCAGAGGCAACCAGAGTTGGGGAAGAGTGCATCCCATGGACCCAAGCCCTCCTTCGAGGGAGGTGGGGGGTGGCGGGCGGCTGCGATCATGCTATCCCAGACCACAAACATGGTGTTATCTATTGATAGTCTTACCTATCGATAAAATGTTACCTGGCCACTAAATCCAACTTTACCACATGCAGCCCTAAGCACTGTGAAAGCCACACACAGAATCCCAGGAGAGTGTGCCCTTGCGCTCTTGGAGTGCGGCGGGGGATGGGGTGTGGAGTGATGTTGCATCAGAGACACACACACAGATGAGGGCAAGGGAGAAACTGAGCTTGGGAGGGAAGAAGGGGTCTCTTGGTTAGCGTGGCAAAGCCATCCCCAGACATTTCCCGTGTCCCAGTCAAAGGCCACAAGAAGCCTCGGGCAGCCACAGAGAAGCCAGAGGCAGGTGAAGTTGGTAGTAACTAGCTAGACTTAATTACCTAAGCTCCCTGGCCCTGATTCTTCATTGGTAAAACAGTGACTAACTACCACCTCTGCCTCTGCGAGGACAGCCCTGTGCTTTGGCCCTGGAGAGCCGATCTCAAGGCAGGTGTCTGGCCTTTGCCTGGACACAGTGAGTCTGTGATCCAGAGAGTCTGACCCATGTATTCAATGGGGCCTGCCTCAGGCTTCCGAACAGGAGCCGCGGCTGTTCTCAATATTCTCTCCAAAAGTGTAGTGAATGTAAAACGTCCTAGAGCAGGAAATGATCTAGAAACCCCTCCGTGGCATTGAATTGTGACTTCCTAACAAAATGATCACTCATCAAACAGGTCTGGGCCTGAGAGAAAGATACCTTTTATCTGAGAAGCTCATTTGATTCCTGGGGAAAACAGGACGGCTCCCCCGCTGAACTTTTAATTTCAGGGCGGGCGAGGAAAGAGGCTCACCCCGTGCAGGAAGGAGTTCCTCCTCCCACCACGGAGTCATGCCCAACCTACTCAGGCAAGTCCCCCAAGTGACTCCTCAGACATCACCCCACCTCGTGAAAATGAAACGCAACAACACACAATGGCCCAGCGAACTAGTGCCAGACACTAAGTAAGTGCTCAGGAAATGGTTGTTCTCTAGTTACTTGAACAACAGGTACAGCGCACTTGAATGGCTGCATAAATTTCTGGAGCACCAAATTAAGTCTGCAAAACATAGAGGCGAACGCAGAAATTCCTCCTTGGAGAAGATGGGTGCAAGACGGAACGGGCCAGACCACACCGTCCTATCACTCAGCGCTCGGACAACGTCTAGTCAGAAGCCTGGCCAGGTGTCGAGAGCCGCCGGGGTGAACAGCAGAGAACGCAGCAGAAGAGCGCAAATGTCACTCGTCCTTGACGTGGAATTCTGCTGAAGGTCTCAGTGGCCCTCGCTGTTTCCCACAGCAACTGCCACTGCGCTATTTGTACTACAAGGAAAACACCCAGATTGGAAGGTTATTCAAGAACCGTGGCCACCCCCAAACACTGCCCAGGAGACGAGATCCCAAGCCGGTCTGGTGGAAATGATGCCGCTTGTTTACCGTTTGCTTGCAACTCAGCCACCATCGCGCAGTCAATCAACGAACCTCACCACGACCCCAGGTCTGGAGCGCCCGGAGTCCGCGACCGCTGCGGGGTGGAGGCGGCTCTGCCCTGCTGCAACCAGGTCCCTGCCCCTGTTCTGAGCCTGGAGTGCGGGCTGGGGGCCCAACCTTGTGTCCCGCGTGGTCTCGAGGCTCCTCCCTTGCCAGTGCCTCCAGGACCGGAGAGGCGCCGGCGACCCCGCTGGCTTGAGGCGGCGTCTAGCTGGACCCCCGCCGCCCGGGGTGCAAGCGGGCCAGCTCAGCACAAAGGCCAGTGGGGGGAAGGAGGAAGTGGGCACGGGGGGCAGGGCCCATTCTCACACCTCTCAACGACTTCCCCGCGGCGGGAAGCGGCTCCATTTACAAGTGAAAAGGCGAGGCGCGAGGTGGGGGGGCCCGGGGTGTCAGGTACCGCGACCCGCGGAGGGGCC
>NW_012122376.1:3610376-3617177 GCF_000951035.1 Colobus angolensis palliatus | reverse complement strand
AGCCTCCAGGTCCACCCGCCGGGAGGAGAGGGGCGGACCCCAGGCATGGAGGGGGCTTCACCTGGGGCTCGGGAGCCAGGAACCCCGGGACCCCGGAAGCCCGGACGCCAGGAGGCCCGTCCTTGCAGCAGGGTGGGGCACCCCGCGGTCCAGGAAAGGCAGGAGACCCCGCCCTCTCCAGGTAGAAGGCGGCCAGGTGTGGCGGGCTGGCCCTCCCTGCAGCAGAAGGTCGCGCAGGACACCGGAAGTCGTCCTGGAGTCAGTCTGAGCTGATCGCAGGGGTTCCCGGCGCCCCAGGCCCCCCACACCGCAAGTCACAGGAACAAGGAGGAAAACAGCCTCTTTATGACTTGGGGGAGGCAATTCAATATTTCTTCCTGGCATAAAATAGGAATTGCTCTATTTACCCAGCCCGCAGGAGCGTCGTGAAGATTAATGACTGTGAAATGTTTTTAAGATCAAAAACATTCCAGATTTTACTTGTAGGCACTTATAAGTGCATACTGGTATCTGTATAGCAAAATATACTCTTTATTGATTGCCCTCCTAGTGTGACTTCTATTCCGTAATCTGAAAGCCTTGACATACAAGAATCAGGTCTGTCTCTGCATGCTCCTGAAACACTAGGGAACAGGGAATATGGGTAGGAAATGTCGGGTCAGCTGGGTATCTACCCTGAGCCTCTAGCTCTATCCAGTCCGCAGGGCAGACAGAGCAATCCAGAGTGCCGACCACAGCTGAACGTCTGGAGAAAGGGAAAAAACTTTTAAGATTATTGGTCACTCCCACTGGGAAGAAAATACAGTATCCTCCCCAGCTCATTCGGAGGTGCTTTCAAAGCCTGAGTCTCCATCAGGGTCTCTGGTGTTTGCGGCGCCTTGGCCATCACTGGGAGCCAATGGTCAGCCAAGTTCTGCCTGTGCCAGAAGCCCACGCAGCCCATCTGGCCCGGCAGCTCCAACAGCAAGGCCTCCCTGTTCCGAGCAGAGTAAGGCCACATGACCACAGGGAGGACAATGTTGGGCTCCCCAGGGGCGTCTCCACTCCAGGCTGAACATTCTCAGTTCCCTCAACCGTTCCTGAGACATGGCTTTAAGAGCTCTCTCGGGCCATGCCCGCTGCTGGCTCTGGCTGTACTCCAGGTGGGCAGGCCTGGGAGCTGGCTGCAGCAACACCAAGTGGGGTGTCCAGGATCCAGATGCATTTGCAAGAACCGCCCCCACCGCTTCCCTTGGCCTCCCTGGACCTGAACAAGCAGCGGATAAGCCGACTTTGTTTGCACTTCTAGACTGCACTAAAGACCATCCATCAGCAAAATAATAAACTCACAGCTAGAGTTCATTTACAAGGAAAGGTGCACAAACTCCTGGCCTTTCACCCCCCTCCAGCAGAGAAACCTCGAATGCTCTGTTTTCCCCTCCAAACTCTTCATCTCTCATTTCCCCTCTCCACCCTCCCCCTGCCACACACAGAGCTGGGGGAGGTACAATACTATCATTTCCAGGTTAGACTCTGGCCACTTGCACCTATAAAATAATTCTTTGCTAGCCTAATTTTATAGGTAAGATTTTTAAATTCCATCTTGGAAAAAGAAAAGCCCCATTAGGCCAGAGGAGTTGATCTCCCTCCATGGTCTAGGTCTTCGGTTCCTTCCAGAGAAACTTCCTCAGATTCTGTGACTCCATAATGAAGGTTTTGTTTGTCCTGGGCCTGGACAGATTGCTGGAGGCCAGATTTCAGGCATGGCTGGAGCACAGCCACGATAAGCTGGACTTTACAAGCCCTGAGTTCACTTGTGCTGCAGGAAGACCTACACATACTGTTTCTGTGACACATCCTTTTAACGTGGCCCTTCCTGGCTTCTGCCACAACGTGGGCTGGAATGAGACACAGAAATATTGCCACTATTTCCAGACAATCTTTAAGGCAGCTGACAGTTTCTTTTAGTCATAATTAAGAATTTGTTTTAATGCAAAAAGCACATTTCTGCTGATCAGAGGAGAGCTTTGGAGGACGCACAAATCAGCAATACAATGGAAGGTACATATTTTTGTATTTTATAAGTGAGAAGGATTTTTAGAACCCCATGGATGGAAAGTCCAGCCCTCCCTCTCCCCCTCACCCCCGCCTCCAGGGCTTTTCTGGACTCACAGAAGGCAACAAAACCAAAGGCAAGGCTGGTCACCACCAAGATCGGGGCAGACAACAGCAGCTACTCAGGGTTCCCATCCTTGAAACCCCAACCGATCTTTGGGAGAAACGAAGCCTCTATTATCACCTAGGACAAAAGTCACAACTCTCTATAGAACCAAACTCATCACTTGTCCCATTCATAAGATCCCAACGATTTCATCACAATTTTTGTGAATATTAAGCCAACTCTAGGCAACCATCTGTTAAATTTAGGTAAACAGCTAAAGCAGGGCACTTCTGAAACATTCACTAAGGGAGGGACTAGGAACATACACATGCAAACTGCCACTGGTGCTCACCGAGTGTAGTTGCTAAAAAACTGAACAGGCTTCAGACACCAACAATGGTTAATGATCTGCATATTATCTACATATTCCACTTAAGGTGAGGGTTAAAAAGTGAGGGGCCACGAATGCACCTCCTTTAAGCTATAGAGCTGGTTCCACTTTGGGACCTCGGCTCCCACGTGGAAGGAGAAGGGCTTTGTGAACGCGGGAGGAGCTTTTTCCAAAACGGCAGCAGCTACACAAAACATGAACATCCAGCAAAAACTTATTTTAGCTGTGTTCTCCCTAATGCTACCAACAGATTAAAGACTACTTTAAAGTCAGGAGAGGAGTAAAAATAAACACAACTTCTTCCTGTGACTTAAGATGCCTCCTTTCTGAAGTTGAATATCATTTCCTAAAATCACATTTCGAGGGGGTAGAAAAGGTCTGTTTACACTGTCCTTGAGGAACTCTACTATCTGCTGTTAAAATCGTTCCTCAGAAAAGCAGATTACTGAGAAGAGAAAGCACACGACGTTCCTCAGCAGTCCAGAAAAGACCACCTTCTAAGAAAAACTCTGGAAAGGGGGCAGACCAAATCTCCATGCCCGGCAAAGACAGATGAATGTGCCCCTGGTTCCCATCCTGTCCGCAGCTCCTGAAGTTTCTGTGTTCTCCAGCAGTTAGAAGAATGAAGGCGAAACTGGCCCTTGGCTCCCATGGTCAACATTCCACACAAACAATGGCCTGGCTCTCTCCCTATTGTACATTCTGTATTCATTTGTGAATCCCCCCCCCTTTTGTTTTACACAATGTGCAAAGCCCTTCTTTTCACAGGCGAAGTTCTGAATGCCCAAATGCAGCCATAATTTAGGCTTTAAACATTAATAATGATAGCTAAAAGCAAACTCCAGATTATGCCCAAACATTAATTTGTGAATATCATTAGAGTCACATTGATGGCTTTTGGATACTCTCCATTAAATCATGATCAAAAGAGCCACTGAACACCTTTAAAATGGTTCTGAAGTTTTTAGCAATTATTAAATATAATTTTCCAAACCCCGAGATAGGATTAAAAAAGAAAAACCCTTTCATAAGTCTTTGATACATATTCCATCAAACACAGACTTGAATGAAAATTAACTTCAAAAGATGAGGTGGGGAGGAGAAGCCTTGCAGTTTCCCTTCTTTCCAGGAGTGCTGTAACTTTAACTCACAGCAGTGTAAATTAGGACATGCTTACCAGCTGTAAGGGAGAAAACTGATATTTGCCCGGGTGGCGCAGTCTCTTAAGAGCGTATGCATGCCAGCATTTCACGTGCCCACTAAAAGTTTTCAGCAGGGAAAGTTCACACAGGCATTCCTCACCTAGCAATTCACAGAAAGATTATTGGGGGAAAAGACACCCCGAGATTTCACCCCATGGGTCACTTCCATTAAGTACAAATACTTCTTTTTCTAGGGACAAACTGCCCTCCCATTTTTTAGTTACTACAAAAATGTGTTCCACCCTGTGTAACAGACCTACCATCCCAAAGTGGAAATATTACCTGAGCTGTGCCCTGCCCGACTGATAAACGTCCCTTCCCAACCATGAGCTGTATGAATATATATTTGTGGCCTGATTCAGGGCCACAGGACACTAGGGCTGCTGCTTTTCCCTGACAGATTAACAGAGGAACCCAGGCTGCAGGCACATACATTATGACGACAGCCCCTCTCTATGGAAATGACAGTGGTAAAAAATGACAACTGGGGCCGCCATTCCACCATTGCTGTAAACTCCTTAAATTTTTTCCATTGAGGGAAAGCGTTAAGTGCAAAGGGTATAACTTTGCTTTCAAAAATGATTCATGATGTTAGTGAACTGTTGGCAAATGGCATTCTGGTGCTAGATCTCAGCAGGGCTGCTCCCTCAGAGGTGTCCTTTTTGGTTTTTTTTTTCAATCCGTGAATCTCAAGATTTCAAATAGTGTGAGCCGTTTGTATTTTAACAGCAATGGTAGCAATAAAATATCATTTTCAAATCCAGTGCACTGCTTGTTCAGTACATACTACATACAGTCATCATTTCTTTACCTTGTAGTTAGCTACTCAGAAACTACAAAGTTGCAGGTTGATTTTCTGGTTTTGTCGTTTGTTGTTGCTGTTTGTTTGTTTCATTTAATCTCTCTTTGAAACACTTTCCGGACTTAGAAAGTAAAATATCCAGAATTTTAAAAGTTAAGAGCGAAGTCATTGATTATTCTCTGAAAGGGTAACTGACAAGCTAGTTAATAATTATACAGATAGCAAGTTCTACTGTTTCATCTCGTGTATACGACCAGATTAACAACGGCAGGGAAAGCACACACACCTTGGCAGGGACAGGAGCAGGTGTGCCCCGAGTCTCAAAAGGCCAAAATGTCTCACCAAGTATGTCACTGGTGTGTTTTTACAATGGCACTAGTGTTTGCTTTTAAGTAGCCAAACGTTCTTACTTTCTGAACTTTAGAGACATACTTTATGAATATCTCTGTCTTCACTGAATTGATGATTCAGTTCCACACATAAATTGCAACTCATGCAAGGAAATGATTTTTAGGGACAATGAGGCTTTTTAAAATCAGTTAAGAAAAGGTAATTCACCCTGCTCCTCCCCGCAGGAGAACACCCATTCAAGGGTCAGTTTCAAAGCTCCCAGGAGAAACCGTAAATAACTCACAGGGTTCTGCATTCAACCTGCAGACTCTTATTAAGGTACAATTGGAGAGGGGGTTGTCAAGTTGGGGTTAAAAAAAAAAAAAGAGTGGTGGGACTCGGCACCCTAACTTATCTTTCTAAATAGGAAAAAGAATTAAACCCAAACCACCTAGTCATGTTCAAAACAAGCTCCAAACCCAAGATCTTTTCATTCCCTCTAATAACTGCTTTCCAAAGGGATGTGACTGGGGTCCCCTACCCCTGGGGCACAAAAAACCAATCAGCGCCATAAATTCCCTTTGCCTTCAACCTTCTCTCCTTTCTACCGGGGCGCAGGGTGGGGGGAGGGGGTGACCCAACATCAACACTTACACTCTACAGAAATATGCTGGCTTATTTCCTTTGTTTGCTCATGTTATACTTGATCAAGTGTGAACGATTAAACTGGTTTCATTAAAGGCAAGTGCATTCACGGCTAACATCCAACTTCAATGGCAACTGTAAGCATATTTTGCAAGAAAGAGGGCCTGCTTTTTTGCTTGAAATCTACCATCTCATTAACTTTTCTTTTGGGGGCAATAAAAAGGGCACCAGGGGTTTTTCAGGAGAATGTCAGAGCAGTTCAGAGATCTGATGCCAGACAAAAGAATATTTACTGTTTCAACTCTATGATACTGTCTCTGCTAAAGAAAAAAATTCTGTTTCAATATTAAAGCAGCTATGACTGAAAATGTTTAATTAGCATTTTGACTATTACTTTATAATTGCTGTAAGAAGTATCCTTTGAAATCAAGTGATTATAAAAACAAGATCCTTTAAAGTCTCATTACTTCAAAATAGAAAAGATTTATATTAAAAAACAGGGGGGAGGTTAAAAACCTCAGAATTCTCAAAGTACACGAAAACTACCCACTTCTACTCGGAAAACCCTCGAGGCAAAACAGCAATCTTAGGTACTGAACACGAGGTAATTTTTAAACTGTCTTCGAACCCAAACACCTAGCAGAGAAAGCTATCTTTTCTGAAAGAGTGGTATGAGTCGATACATTTCGCCCAAGTTAGAAAGGCAGAAAGAATCACTTTGTAAACTTCCCCAAAATATAACGTCCCCTCAAAATTATCCATGTCAGATAAAAATATACCAGTCTCTAGAATATCCAACAGAATTGCAAATAAGGCGTTTAGCATTTTAAATTCCCAATGCATATTTATAGAATAGAATTCTCTTGTCTATCCTTCCAGCCACTCGCATCAGACTCTCTAAGAACTTAACCCGATCTCCAATCTTTAAAGAAAAAAGGGGGTAAATACACAGAAGGATTGTTTACCCCGGACAGGGCAAGGAAACCCGGTGTGACGACGTAGGCCATTGCCAGCAGCCTCCACCACGAGCACGCAGAGCGGGGATTTCTACGAAAAATTCCTCCTCTTCCCTATAAAATCCTAAACGTGGGGTCCTCTGCAGCCAACTGCCGCTTGGGCCGCCTCCGGAAAAAGTACCGGGAGGGGGAGGGGGGACAACCACAAACACTCGCGCGCACACGCTCACTCCGTGTCCGCGACCGTCGTCGCCGGCAGAAAGCGAGCCACGGGAGGGAGTGTGTGCGCGCGTGTGTGTCTCGGCGCGGCCCGCGGTGACCGAGCCGAGCTCTTG
>NW_012122376.1:3590398-3607836 GCF_000951035.1 Colobus angolensis palliatus | reverse complement strand
AGCCGCTTCTGCCTTCTCAGGCCCGCGGGGTCAGGCGCGGGCCGGCCGCAGGGGGCACTTGCGCTCCCCAAATCCAGATCCGGGAGACCGTGCCGGAGAGGCGGCGACCGCTGTGGGAGCGCAGGGAAGGGGCCCTCTGTGCTGCAAGTTGCAGCAGTGCTGTGCCCTAAAAGAAGCAAAACATTCTTACAGATTTAAAAAAAAAGAAAAAAAAGAAAGAAAAGGTTCCCTCTTGCCGCCTGTATCTCGCCGGGGCATTTGAGAAGCCCTGTGTTGGGTCGGAACCCCGGGCCTCGAGGAGGGAGGCGCGCTGCAGCGTGGGGGCCCGCGACTCGGGGTCCTGGGCTTGCGCGGCGGCCCGGAGCTCACGCCGTCCTGACGTCTCGAGGTTGGAGTCTGCACACGGAGCCTGGGGATCCAGGCCCAGCGGCCGCTCGCGGCCCAACGAGCACCTGGGCTAAATTCCCTGCCTGTGACTCGAGACGTCCGAGCGCCGTCTCCGGCAGGGAGCTGGTGGCCGCGGAGTGTGGGGTCTTCTCCCTGTGCCCCAGGGCCCCCCAAACTCTCTTCTCACTACCCTGAGTTCGGCGTGTATCCCCCCAGAATCCCTGGGTGGGCTGAACTGAGCCCTTAGGATCGATTTGTTTAAAAACCCTGTTGAGATATTAGAAACTGGATTGAGATGTACAGCAGGAAAGGAGTGGGAGGGGTCTAGGGTCCGGCCTTTGGAGGCCGCGGGGACCGCCATTCCGCGAACCCCGCCGCGCAGTGTGGCCTCCTCCATCCCTGAGTGCCCCGCGCCCTGCAGAGCCGAGGAAACTTAGAGCCAGGGCCAGGGGGCCGGAGGAGAGGCCACTGAGCCGCGCGACCCTTTTCTGCATCCCAAAGAGCGTTGCTCCAGGCCTCCCAGTCTTTATTAAACATTTCTTAAATCCTGCCCCAGCCCGTCGCGGGGCTTGTTTGCCAAAGTGCACCAGGTGCGGCCTGAGCGACCTGCAGTGGAGGGGCCGGGACTATCGATGATAGCTCAATCACTCAACAAGATTTTAAAACGTGATTGAAGACCGCCTACCTGTGAGGGCAGCGCGGACCAGGCCTTTCTTGCCCGCAGGTCCACGTAATGCGGTCGCTAAGAATCCCGCCGCACGGTTTTCGCGTGGCCCTCATAGGGCCTGGCCAGGCCAACTGAGGGGCGCGCCGGGCTGCGCTTCCATCGAGGAATCTTCGCACATGCACTCACGGTTGTCTTTTCTTCTGGCAACCCTGGATCTCCACAAACTGATCTTCAGGGCGCTTCTCTCTTCAGCAGTTTTGCCTCAAGGGCATGGGGCCTCAACTAGATTTTGGCTATAAACAAACCGCGGCCACCGCCGGGCTACCAGGTTACCACTACCTGTTCTTCGGAGTTTCTTAGGCATAAATATGAGAACTACAAATAAAGATTTTCTGCTTTCTTATTTCACAGAAGTCTTTGGTTCTGAGTGGCCTTCTCAGGAAGAAACCACAAAAAGCCTGATTTTCCGTATCATTCCTTCACGTTCACGCGTTCTATAAATCTGAATTCAGACTTAGAAAGTATTATTAATATGTTCTTGGCCAGGCGCGGTGGCTTAAGCCTGTAATCCCAGCACTTTGGGAGGCCGAGGCGGGCCGATCACGAGGTCAGATCGAGACCATCCTGGCTAACACGGTGAAACTCCGTCTCTAATAATAAAAAAAAAATACAAAAATTAGCTGGGCCTGGTGGCGCGCGCCTCTAATCCCAGCTACTTGGGAGGCTGAGGCAGCAGAATCGCTTGAACCAGGGAGGCGGAGGTTGCAGTGAGCCGAGATTGCACCACTGCATTCCAGTCTGGACGACAAGAGCGAAACTCCGTCTCAAAAGAAGAGAAAGTATCATTATTATTATAATTACACTGCATTAAGTATTATTGTTGTTGTTTGTTATTATTGTTATTGAGACGGAGCCTCAGTCTGTCACCAGGCTGGAGTGCAGTGGCGCGATCTCGGCTCACTGCAAGCTTCGCCTCCTGGGTTCACTCCATTTTCCTGCCTCAGTCTCTTGAGTAGCTGGGACTACAGGCGCCCGCCACCATGCCCGGCTATTTTTTTTTTTTTTTTTTTTTTTTTTTAGTAGAGACGGGGTTTCACCGTGTTAGCCACGATGGTCTTGATCTCCTGACCTCGTGATCCGCCCACCTTGGCCTCCCAAAGTGCTGGGATTACGGGTGTGAACCACCACGCCGGGAAGAGAAAGTATTATTAATGTATTATTTGTTTTGAAAACATTAAAAGCAAGACATCCTGAGAGCTGAAAATTGTTTCTCACTTCAATTTACCTGCATTTTAAAATATGATGCTCATTTGCCTCCAACATGTGAATTATTTCATACTTTTTTTTTTAAGATGTTGCAAACAAAAAACCCAATTCGGAAATGGCCAAAGACTCAATAGACATTTCTCCAAGGAAGGTAGACAAATGGCCAACGGCCAGTAGGCATATGAAAAGATGGTTTGCCTTACTGGTCATTAGAGAAATGCAAATCAAAACCACCATGTTACTACTACATGTTCACCGGGATGGCTTTTATCAACAAAAGAGAAAAAAAAAACAAAACATGTATTGAGGAGGATGTGGAGAAATGGGAACCCTTGGCAGGGCGCAGTGGCTCATGCCTGTAATCCCAATACTTTGGGAGGCCAAGGTGGGCAGATCACCTGAGGTCAGGAGTTTGAGACCAGCCTGGTCAACATGGTGAAACTAAAAATACAAAAAATTAGCCAGGCATGGTGCGCATGCCTGTGGTTGCAGCTACTGGGGAGGCTGAGGCAGAAGAATCGCTTGAATCCGGGAGGTGGAGGTTGCAGTGAACCAAGATTGGGCCGTTGCACTCCAGCCTGGGCAACAAGAGTGAAACTCCATCTCAAAAAAAAAAAAAAAAAGTAATGAAAAAAAGAGAGATCCACAGCCCCAGTGTGGAGCGTTGAGTTTGTAAGGCACTTATTTTCTTCCGTCTGGCAGCCTTTAAACAGGATGGCATAATTCCTTCCCTACTTTATACCTCCTCAGGAGCACTTCTGATGTCTATAGGAACCCAGGGGCTGAAAAAGGCCCGTGGGACCGGCCTGCGGCTACATCACAGCATGCCTCCCCCTGCTACAATCAAAGACCTCTAACCGAGGTTCTTATTTCTCAGTTTCCTATCTTTCCTATTTCATTTCCAGGAACCGATGGCTGTTGAAAAAAAAGATAGTGGCCCTAGATAATAGTGGGTCCTTTTATTGTAACTGTTTTGTGCAATAAAATGGACTGGTTGTGTGCACTTGAGTATTTCAAGGGTCTGTGCAGCGAGAGTTACTGGGAGTTGGACTTAACTGTATTGTTACTCACCTGTCTGTTATTCAGGGTTCAGCTCACTTCAGAACTACAATTATCTGAAGCTCTCAGTTGCTGTCCTCAGTGGAAGTGGGAATTTTGCTGCAATGTTTTATAGAATAACAGTGCTCTCTTTGGCTATAATATAATCACTATATGATTCATAATTAATTCTAATCAGTGAATACATATTGCCTTTATAGATGCCATGGCCCTTTCCAAGTATGCATTAAAAATCCTAGGCTCGGCCGGGCAAGGCGGCTCACTCCTGTAATTCCAGCACTTTGGGAGGCCGAGGCAGGCGGATCATGAGGTCAGGAGATCGAGACCATCCTGGCCAACATGGGGAAATCCCATCTCTACTAAAAAAAATACAAAAATTAGCTGGGCATGGTGGTGCGTGCCTGTAATCCCAGCCACTCAGGAAGCTAAGGCAGGAGAATTGCTTGAACCAGGGAGGTGGAGGTTGCAGTGAGCCGAGATCGCGCCACTGCACTCCAGCCTGATGACAGAGCGAGACTCTGTGCTCATGGCCGAGGTACGCAGTAAGGGGTGCAGATCGGAGTGGTTGAAGCTGTCAGTTTCAGGATTTAATTGGCATTTGGGTTTAAGCCCATCACTTTTATTTTTTAATTAAACACACACACACACACATATACTCTGCCTGAGTCCTTTTGAAGAACAGTGACTATAGTCCTAGGAAAACAAAAGCAAACTTGTGGATCCACAGACACAAGTGAATCTGTATTGTAACATCCAGAAGAAATCAGCAAGCGTACCGTGCAACTACTACTCAACAAACATTGAAGGAAGGTCTGCTCCGTTCCTGGCCCAGGCTGGACCCTGGGTACAGAGATTAACGCCAGCTGGGCACTATCTCCAAGGAGAAAGCATCCCAGGGAAACTGCATTGGCTCAAGTATTATCTCATTTAAGCTTCATAATACGGTGAAGTAGGGATTAAGATTCCGCAGTTGTCTATGGGAAAGGTGAAACTCCCAGAAAGATTAGGTACTGAGCCTGGCTTCCCAGGCATGTGACCCTATGCTCTAAAGGGAGAACTTGGCTCTGCTGTCACCATCTTAAAAACGTTTTATTAAATTTTTAATTTTTTGTAGAGATGATGTCTTGCTATGTTGTCCAGGCTGCTCTTGAACTCCTGGCCTCAAGTGATCCTCCTACCTCGGCCTCCCAGCGTGTTGAGATTGCAGGCATGAGCCACTGGGCCCGGACTTAATAATTTTGAACAAGGTACTTTGCATCTTCATTTTGCACTGGGCCCCACAAACTGTAGCTGGTTCTGATTACATTCTTTTAGATTAAAAAGACCCCATCCTTGCACCGTAGAACACAAAGTGGTAAAGCCAAGCAGTCTTCATTGTCAGCCCATGGAGTCACATAGAAACCAACATGAGTCTAAGAAGTCCCCTGGCCTCTCACTAGGCCACCGCCTTGCATGTGCAGTGCTGGGTCCACCCATGGAATGTTAATTTTCCTATACTGCAGCAGGGCAGGCCCGTGACATGCAGACCTCAGACAAGTCAGCAATGGTAACTAAAGCCAGAGTCATACAGGCTACTGACTCAGTGGGGCCAGCAGTGAGGCCACGATGGGATTACTGCTGAGAATGACCAAGCATGGGACAGAGATGGAATGGCAGCCTCCCGGGAGCTGCTGCACATGGAGGAAAGAGCTCCATTATCATAGGAAATGATTCAGCTCCAACCAGAATTAGCTTCATGGTCAAAAGCTCCTGACATCAGGGTCCACTAGGTACTGAGCGCGCCAGGCTCTCCAGAGTAAAGATTTAAATCCAAAGTCATGGCCAAATACCTGAAGGTCATCGCCAGGACTGTGATGGCACAGGAAGGGAACGTGGAAAGTGCATACAGGACCCTAAACAGAATCCTAACTATGGAAGGGCTCGTTGAGGACATTAGGCATCGGCGGTATTATGAGAAGCCATGCCACTGGCGACAGAGGGAAACCATGAGAGGTCCAGCAGATCTATAGCATGGAAATGGCTCGCAAGATCAACTTCTTGATGCGAAAGACACAGGCAGATCTGTGGCAGGGCTGCTGAGGCCTGCGGATGGGACAGTCAGTGTGAAACCCTCATCCAGTTTTGTCTCCATCTCATTTCTTTGAACAATCCCATTTCCTATTACCTTTCTCTGCAATAAACTCAATCACATGTTGGTAAGAGGCCTCCACAAACAGAAACCAAGCCCGTTAGTCAGCAGTGGACCCTCTTTTACTAAAGGAAAGAAGAAACTGAGTCTGAAGAAGTGTAAGAGTAGAATGGCGTTTGCCGGGAGCCAGGAGGGGGCAATGAGGAGTTATTGTTTAATGGCTACAGAGTTGCTGTTTGGGAAGATGCAAAAGTTCAGGAGGTGACGGCCAGGCGTGGTGGCTCACGCCTGTTATCCCCACACTCTGGGAGGCTGGGTGGATCACTTGAGGCCAGGAGTTCCAGACCAGCCTGGCTAACATGGTGAAACCCTGTCTGTACTAAAAATAGAAAAAAAAAAGAAAAAAAGAAAAATTAGCTGGGCGTAGTGGTGCACACCTGTAGTTCCAGCTACTTGGGAGACTGAGGCAGGAGAATTGCTTGAACCAGACAGAGTGAGACTCCGTCTCAAAAAAAACCCCAAAAAAACAAAACAGGAGATGGATGGTAGATGGTGATGGTGGTTACACAGATGGTAAATGTCCTTCGTGCCACTAAACTGTACACTTAAATGCTTACGATGGTAAAACAATGGTAAATTTTATGTTTACTACTATAAAAACTTTTTTGAAAGTTAAAACAGCAACAACAACAAAAAAGCTCCTCATATCACCTGCAGTTTTGGCACCCGCAAAATACCCTAATAACAGAGCTGACTTCAGTGAGTCTGTCTTCCCCAGGGAACTCTCTACTTAAAAAAAAAAAAAAAAAAAAAAATGTGTCCAGGCTTTTCCCTGAGTATCTACAAATATACAAAGAGGGCCCCTGGTTATCTGGTCAGCTGGCCAGGGAAGCCCATGTCAGGTTTGATTAGACACCATTCGTGGTGCCCTTACTTGCCTCTGGAAAGCATCATTGTTTCATGTTGGTTGGAGTGGCCCTTGCATTTCAGAGAAGAACTCACTGAGGCTGTGAGGCTGGGTCACTCCAGCAGGTAGGCTAGAGCCCAGGTTGAAACTGCAGGTCTCTGGGCTTCCCAGATTTTCCCTGGCTCTGCTGTTTTGCCTCCTACTGCTATCTGGGCTGTAGACAGGTGCGGGCACCCAGCCCCCTGGCCTGTGCATCTCTGGAGGCTTGTTCTCACATCTAATTTGTGCCAGGAAGAAATAAAGCAGTGGCTGGCTAGCTGACCTGACACACAGGGGCCCTTGTTTGTAGATTTTTCAGGGAAGAGCATGGATGGTTTTTGTTTGTTTTTTAAGTACAGAGGTCCCCTGGGAGGACAGACTCACTGAAGTCAAAGAATTGACTGTTCATTTCAAGATGGTCCAAATCTACAGAAAAGTCAATTTGAAGAGTGCAATGCATGCTCACTCACAGGCCCACCACCTATGTGAACCATTTTTTCATATTGGGTCACAGTATCATTAGCTGTTTTTTTGTTCACTGTATACACAGATACTTTTTTTCCTGAACCATCTAAAAGTAAGTTGCAGACATCTTGGTGTTTCACTCCTTAACACTTCAGCATTTTTATCTCTTAAGAAGAAAGACCTTTTACAAAACTCTAATATCTTTAGCCACAACTATGAAAATTAAGAATGTGTATTAATGCCAGGGCTGTAAATTCAGTAATGTTCAGTGTGTGGTCAGCATGCTGCGGCCAACCTGTGGACTGTTTTTCACAGGTCAACAACAAGCTGAATTCTAAAATGGAGCAAGCTTTTAGAAACTTTTATAGCAATCTGACAGAGTACTTTTAGATCTGTTAAATCTAATAATAAAAAATCTGGATTGGCATTTTGTGTATTTTTTCACTTCCTCCTAATAAGTCACTTTTCTTATGTTTTACAAAAGCGTCACTCTGAGACACACTAAAAAAAAACAAACAAAAACTGTTCCTTCGTTATAGGTAGATGGCAGAGCCACTGGCTAATCCTCAGACCATATTCAAACATCCCCAGTTGTCCCAGAATGTCTTTTGTAGATTTCTTTCTCAGCCCAGCATCCAATTCAGCTTCACATGTAGCATTTGGTTTTCACAGGGTCTGCTCTCCTCTCTTAGCAACATCGGGCTATCTTCCTGATTGTCTTTGGAACCTGTGAATGGACCCATCTTAGAGCCAAGTAATTCAAGTACCAGGGACCTGGATCAGGGACAGGTCTGCAGTTCTCTGGGACTATAGAAATTACTGTTCTTAAAGCTATCAAAGGGTACACCCAGCGATCTGACAAATCATTTTCAAATTTCATATGAATGGTTTCTTGATGAAAGAAAATAATTATAACATATCTGGCATTTTGGCAGAATTGTACTGAGTAAGGCAGGGGAACCTGTGTTCATGTTAAGTATCAGCCAAGCCAGAGATTTGTGCTGCTCTGATGTTAGAGATGGTAATCAGGAAAACCATAACAACGTGTTTATGCAGCACTCAAGATCTGGCTAAACTTCTTTGCACAAGATTGAAAGTTGTCTGGTTTAGGCTCAAGGTAGTTCTCAGCTATGGAGTGATAGTCCTAGCGTGGATTTAGGGACTCCTCAGCGAGGAAGTAATCTGCATTTGCTTAAATTCATTCCCCCTGAAGCGGACTAATTAGTGTGATTGGTATAAGGCACAGTACAAATAACTACCATTTATTGTGTGTGTAAAGCATTCCACAGGATGCTTGGCACACGGAACGTGCTTAGAGCAGATGCCCCTGAGCTCGCACCCAGGGCTTCGGGAGTTGCAATCTGTGCAGCTGCACGGGACCCTACACTTAGAAGAGCCCTGTGCTCTTCAGCTCTGCAGCTGACATCTTGAAATTCTTAGTAATTTTGCACAAGAGGCCCTGCATTTTCATTTTGCACTGGGCCCTGAAGATCATGTAGCCAGTCCCACCCCCACCACATCTCTCTGACCCACCTCTGATTTTAGCAGCAGATGTGGTGAATGGTCAGGTGCAAGCTCAGACTCCCCTCCTACCAACTGCAAACACCTTCAGCACGGGCAGCACAACCTTCCGCATTCTGCTCCCCAGCCTCCTCCAGCACTGCACTGAAGTATCCCGCCCACTGCACTGAAGCAGAGTCCCGAAGTGTGGGGAGATGGCTGGTGGTGGGGAACCCCAGAAGCAAATGTCATCGGTGGGGGCAGGAGCTCGTGGGTAAATGCCGTGGGCTCCTGCTCTTTGGAAAGACAGTTCTGGGATATATTCTGGACTCTTCTCAGAGCTCCCAGCATAACAAAGCCCTTGATGCCCACAGTCACCTGCCCATACCCACCACTCCTGCTTCCTGGGATCGCCTCCTACAGAAACCACCTGCACCCAAGATGTTCCTTGTCTACTTCTGCTTTGGGGGATTCCACGCTAAGACAGTCACAGTGGCTGGTGTTAGATGAATAGGTGCCGGGCAAATCAGTGAGCCTTAGGATATAGTGAGCCTTAGCTCATAGGATTATTGACAGGAGTCAATGAGATAGATTATGTAAACATCCGGTTCAGAGCCTGGCACATGGCAGGAGCTCAGTATGTGGTTGCCGGTGTTGGTGTAACTTCCCGTCTCACCTATCCAGAGTTTTCCCTGCAGCAGAAATGGACATGAAATGCAAGATCAAGTATGACAGGGAGAGTGTATTCATTTTCTAGGGCTGCCGGAACAAATCACCACAAACTGGGTAGCTTAAAAACGACAGAAATGTCGGCCAGGCGTGGTGGCTCACGCCTGTAATCCCAGCACTTTGGGATGCCGAGGCGGGCGGATCACGACTTCAGGAGATTGAGACCATCCTGGCTAACATGGTGAAACCCCATCTCTACTAAAAATATAAAAATTAGCCAGGTGTGGTGGTGCGCCCCCCATAGTCCCAGCTACTCAGGAGACTGAGGTGGGAGAATCGCTTGAACCCTGGAGGTGGAGGCTGCAGTGAGCCAAGATCGCGCCACTGCCCTCTAGCCTGAGAGACAGAGCAAGACTCTGTCACAAGAAAAAAAAAAAAAGACAGAAATTTATTCTCTCTGGAGAGAATTCTGGAAGCCAGAAATCTGAAATCAAGGTCTCAGCAGAGCCATGCTCTCTTGAAAGGCTTCAGCAGGGAGGCCCCTCTCTGGCCTCTACCAAACTTCTGATGGTTGCCGTCCGTCCTGGTTATTCCCAGCCTCTCCTTTGTCCTCGGGCGGCCTTCTCCCTCTGTGTCTGTGTCTATATCTGTCTCCTCCCTCTGGAAGGATCAGTCACTGGACATCTTAACTTGATGACATCTGCAAACACCCTATGTCCAAATAAGGTCAAATTCGCAGGTACCAGAGATTAGGACTTGACATATGATTTGGGAGAACACAATTCTACCCACTGCAGATGGAAAGTGGAATTTATTTAAAATAAAATGCATAACAACCAGGGCTTGATTTTCCTTGGATAAACTGGCAGAATGAGCAAGGGATAATTTGTACCTCTGGGATCAGTTCACATGCCGCCCTAAATGGCATTTACACTATTATGTCATTATAAAGAATGTCTTGGGTGGATTGCAGCCATGTTTTGACATAGCTGTTTGTAAGTGGGCTGAGAATTTAACCTCTGATATAGGCCGTAATCCCAACTGGGCTTTTCCCACAGAGTTATTTATAAATAGCCTCAGATGTTAATTATTAATACATATAAAATATTTATTAAGCACTTAATTTATGCCAGTCTCCTATGCCAGACACTAGAGAGACAAAGGATAATCAGGCACAGGCTTTGCCCTCAAAGAGCTCCTGGTCCGCCAGGCAATAGTATCTAAGTTTTACAAATTCACGCAAGAGCGTTTACTGAATGGACACTGCACGCACAGCACAAACCAGCTTCTGAGGTCGCTGCTCCTCCTGTGTCTGCAATCCAATGGGGCTGCCCGGGGAACTTTCTAGGCAAAATATAAACATGTGTGCCACTGCTGAGAAGCTCTGTTGTGTGTTCAGACTGGAAGCTGGGTTCTTTTCTTGACTGTAACTTTTTTCTGACCATGTGGTTTGAGATAGGTCACACCCCTCTCTGGGCCTCCTTCTCTTCCTCCGTAAAAATGAGCAAATCAAATGAGCTCATGCCAAAGGGCTTCTCGATTCTTATACCATCATCATAGTCAACGTAGACGTTTAGTAAGCACCATGCACCAGGAACTGCTCCAGCCCTTGCCATGTATAATTTCAATTCATCTTCATAACAATCATATGAGATATGGATTTTAATAATTCCCTTTTTTTTTTTTTTTGAGACAGGATCTCACTCTGTTGCCCAGGCTGGAGTGCAATGGCAGGATCTTTCCTCACTGCAACCTCTGCCTCCCATGTTCAAGCAACTCTCCTGCCTCAGCCTCCTGAGTAGCTGGGATTACAGGCACCCACCACCATGCCCAGCTAATTTTTGTATTTTTAATAAAGATGGAGTTTTACCACATTGACCAGGCTAGTCTCGAACTCCCGACCTCAGGTGGTCTGCTCGCCTTGGCCTCCCAAAGTGCTAGGATTACAGGTGTGAGCCACCTCATCTGGCCTGATGATTTCCATTTTTTTTTTTTTTTGAGATGGACTCTCACCCTGGCTGTAGTGCAATGGCATAGTCTCGGGTCACTGCAACCTCTGCCTCCCGGGTTCGAGCAATTCTCCTACCTCAACTTCCTGAGTAGCTGGGAATACAGGCATATGCCACCACGCCTGGCTAATTTTTGTACTTTTAGTAGAGACGGGGTTTCACCACGTTGGCCAGGCTGGTCTCGAACTCCTGACGTCAGGTGATCTGCCCGCTCCAGCCTCCCAAAGTACTGGGATTACAGGTGTGAGCCACTGCATCCAGCCATGATACCCATTTTACAGATTGAGAAACTAAGGCATAGGGTGATTGAGTCCATTCCCCTAGGTCACAGGGAATTAACAGTTACAGCAGGGGTCTGACCCCAGGACTGAACCATCTTCCTGTGCATTCAGTGATTTTGCCATATTGAGAATCAAGATTTTTTTTTTTTTTTTTTGGCTCAGGCTGGAGTGCAGTGGCACGCTCTCGGCTCACTCCAACCTCTGTAATCCCGGGTTCAAGTGATTCTCCTGCCTCAGTCTCCCGGGTAGCTGGGATTACAGGTGCCTGCCACCACGCCCAGCTAACTTTTATATTTTTAGTAGAGACGGGGTTTCACCATGTTGGCCACGCTGGTCTCAAACTCCTGACCTCAGGTGATTCACCCACCTTGGCCTCCCAAAGTGCTGGGATTACAGGCGTGAGTCACTGTGCCAGACAATTTTTTTTTTTTTTTTTGAGACGGAGTCTGGCTGTGTCTCCCAGGCTGGAGTGCAGTGGAGCGAGCTCAGCTCACTGCAACCTTTGCCTCCTGGGTTCCAGCAATTCTTCTGCCTCAGCCTCCCGAGTAACTGGGACTACAGGCGCCCACCACCACACCCGGCTAATTTTTATATTTTTTAGTAGAGATGGGGTTTCACAGTATTGGCCAGGCTGGTCTCAAGCTCCTTACCTTGTGATCTGCCCACCTCGGCCTCCCAAAGTGCTGGGATTACAGGCGTGAGCCACTGTGCTCAGCAGTATGATTATTATTTTTTAAGAGGCAAGGTCTTGCTCTGTTGCCCAGGCTCTGTTACCTCAAACTTCTGGACACAAGAGATCCTCTGCCTCAGCTTCCCAAGTAGATGGGACTACAGGTGTGTGCCACCACTCCTGGCTAATTAAAAAAAGAATTTTTTTTGGCCAGGCATTGTGGCTCATGCCTGTGATCCCAGTACTTTGGGAGGCCGAGGTGGGAGTATTACTTGAGCCCAGGAGTTCAAGACTGGCCTGGGCAACATAGGAAGACCTGATCTGTATATTTAAAAACAGACTACAGTTAAAAAAAAATTTTTTTTTTTTAAGAGAATCAGGGTCTTGCTGTGTTGACCAGGTTGGCCTTGAACTCCTGGGCTCAAGCAAGCCCCCCAGTTTAGCCTCCCAAAGTGCTGGGATTATAGACGTGAGCCATTGCGCCCAGCCTCAAGAGAATTTTGAAGAGAGTAGCAATCCACCAGCTGAGTTTAGAGAGGTAAGCTTTATAAATCCTGAGCTGGCAGAGAATAGCAGCCAATTCTTTGCCCAATTTCCTTTTGCTGTCCCACAGCATAACTGAAACATGTTCAACATAGAGCGTGCCTCCTCCTTCCGCAGCGGGTCTCCTCCTGAGCTTCCTTTTACCTAATGGACAGCACAGATCTGCTTCCAGGCAGGTCTCCCTCTCTGTGCTCATTGGTAGGAAGCACATACCCCAGATCTGAACTCACTCTAGCAACTACAGAATACCTTATAGAACACATTTTATATGCTGTCACTAACCCCTGGCTTCACGGCATTTACAGATTCTTATTTTCCATTTACTCTGACGTGCCACACGTCTTCATTTGTCCTCCAGATCTACCCTATATCCTTTCCCACTCTACTCACTGTCCTGGCTTTCGGTTGGGTCTGGTCAATGGGGCGCCACAGTGGATTAGAGGGATGGAGGAAGTGGAGGTCAGTGTTTTGATTTCCCTGTCTCCCTGCCTTCTCTCCCTCCTCCCACCATCCCCACCAGGTTGCCTGGGGCTGCCTGTGTTTTTCCACCAAAGGTCATGTTCCTCCTGCCCCCTCTTTTTTTTTTTTTTTTTTTTTTATGAAAAAGGATATTGAGACCAGCCTGGCCAACATGGCAAAAGCCCCTCTCTACTAAAAATACAAAAATTAGCCAGGTGTGCTGGTGAGTGCCTGTAATCACAGCTACTTGGGAGGCTGAGGCAGGAGAACTGCTTGAACCCAGGAGGTGGAGGTTGCAATGAGCCAAGATCGCACCACTACACTCCAGCCTGGGTTATAGAGTGAGATCTTCTCTCAAAACAAACAAACAAACAAACAAACACAAGAGAGAGATGGGGTCTCTCTCTATTACCCAGGCTGGAATACAGTGGCAATATTCACAGGTGTGATCATAGCTCACTCTAGCCTCAAATTCCTGGACTCAAGCAATCCTCCTGCCTCAGCCTCCTGAGTAGCTGGGATGACCGGAACATGCCACAGTGCTGGGCTGTGATTCACATACATTTTCATGATGAGTGAAGGCAGAAATAATTACATGATTGGTTTGCTGATAACATGACATTTAGGCTGTGGCGCTTTCTTTTGGTTCTTGCCTTTTACCAAGTCGTTAGATGGTTTTAACAATCCCAGGGGATCTTGTGGGCTCCTAACCTGCTGCTTCTGGAAATACCTGTCAGGGAAGTCTGGTCCTCAGCTTCATTTTGAAAGTGGCTGCATTCACTTCATCCATGAAGCGAACATGGAGGAAATGCCTAGTGAATTGCTAGACTGAAAAGCGGTCATAACTTTTCAGCTCACATGAACACACACTTGGGAAATGTGTGAAACCCTAATTTTAAAAAGAGGTTCCTTGGGAGAAACATTAGTAGCTGACACAGAGCCATTTTCTGGCTTTCATCTTGTCACCACTGGTGGCTGGGAACAGACTGTCCAGCCTCTGCCTACTCACGAGGATTCTCAAAAGAGTTTTCAATAAATTCCATTTGTTAACAAGGAATCGCGCCACTAAAAAAAAAAAAAAAAAAGAAAAGAAAAACATTTGCAAATAACCTCCTATTACTTAAGGCTTTGATTTTTACTGTATTATGGAAGAATTGGCAAGAACAGCAGAGTAAGACAATGGATCCCATAGTAGAGACCCATGAATAACAAGGCAGGGTTTTCTTAAGCCTGTCACTCAAACCCAAGGGCTTCTTTCTGGAGCGATCTTTGATGTGAAGGCTCAAAATGCCCCAAATTCAACGGCCATTTAAATCTTAAGGATAAAACTCAGGAGCAATATAAGTGTTTAAAACAGGAAAGGGATACTGACAGCTCTCCAAAACAAAGACTAGGATTCCAGTGTCACTGGTCATAGAAGAAAATTGAGGTCAGCAACGTGCAGCTCAGAGACATTTTATCTTCAAAGATAGTGTTCAGCTGCTACTGTTACAAGGCAAATGTGAACGGCTTGCTCAATATTTCATCTACGCTATTTGCAGAAAGTTAAAAACTTGACGGACCTATGTTGACTAGCGGCAAGGAGAACTGTCCTCACATTCTTGGTGGGAATTTCAACCGGCCCAATATTTCTGGAGGAAGGTTTGGCAATATGTGTTAAAAGTCTCAAAAATGGCCAAGAAGTATCTGAAAAGATGCTCAGCATCACTGACGATTAGAGAAATGGAAATGAAATCACGATGAGCTATCACATCACACCCAGTAGCATGGCTGCTGTCAAAAGAACAGGAAACAAGTATCGCTGAGGAATGCAGAGAAATTGGAGCCCTTACGCACTGTTGGTGAGAACGTAAGATGGTGCAGTTGCTATGGAACCGGTATGGAGGTTCCTCAAAAAATTAAAAATAGAACTACCTTACGATCCACCAATCCTCCTTCTGGGCATATATCTGCAATAATTCGAAGTGGAATCTCAAAGAGATATTTGCACATCCATGTTCCCTGCAGCATTATTCACAATAGCCAAGGGGTGGGAACAACCTTAAAGTCCACTGACAAATGAATAAAGATAACGTGGTATATACATACAATGGAATATTATGCAGCTTTAAAAAAGAAGGAAATTGTACCATTTGCAAAAACATGGATGGACTTGGAAGACATTATGCTAAGTGAAATAAGTCAGCCACAGAAGGATAAATACTGCATGATTCCACTTACGTAAGGTATCTAAGATAGTTGAACTGATATAAGCAGAAAATAGAATGGTAATTGCAAGGAGATGCAATAGGGAGAAATGAGCTGTTCAATGGGAATAAAGTTACAGTTATACAAGGCGAATAGGTTCTAGAGACCTGCTGTACAACATAGCACTCATATTTTTATCATTAACAATATATGCGCTTACAAATTTGCTAAGTGGGGGAAGATCTCATGTTAAGTATTCTTATCACCAAAACCAACCAAACAAAAAATACCAAAAACCAAAAAAAAAACAAAAGGATGAGATTTTTGGAGATGATGGATATGTTTATTACCTTGATTGTGGTGAAAGTATCACAGGTGTATGTGTATGTCCAGACTCACCCAATTGTATACATTAAGTACATGCAGTTGTTCTCTATATCAATTATTTGTCAATACACCTGTTAAAAAAGAATATACAATGGCAGTGGAATATGGTCATGACATATTATTACATTAAAAAGACACTTTAGGCCAGGCGCAGTGGCTCACGCCTGTAATCCCAGCACTTTGGGATGCCGAGGCGGGCGGATCACGACTTCAGGAGATTGAGACCATCCTGGCTAACATGGTGAAACCCCATCTCTACTAAAAATATAAAAATTAGCCAGGTGTGGTGGTGCGCCCCCCATAGTCCCAGCTACTCAGGAGACTGAGGTGGGAGAATCGCTTGAACCCTGGAGGTGGAGGCTGCAGTGAGCCAAGATCGCGCCACTGCCCTCTAGCCTGAGAGACAGAGCAAGACTCTGTCACAAGAAAAAAAAAAAAAGACAGAAATTTATTCTCTCTGGAGAGAATTCTGGAAGCCAGAAATCTGAAATCAAGGTCTCAGCAGAGCCATGCTCTCTTGAAAGGCTTCAGCAGGGAGGCCCCTCTCTGGCCTCTACCAAACTTCTGATGGTTGCCGTCCGTCCTGGTTATTCCCAGCCTCTCCTTTGTCCTCGGGCGGCCTTCTCCCTCTGTGTCTGTGTCTATATCTGTCTCCTCCCTCTGGAAGGATCAGTCACTGGACATCTTAACTTGATGACATCTGCAAACACCCTATGTCCAAATAAGGTCAAATTCGCAGGTACCAGAGATTAGGACTTGACATATGATTTGGGAGAACACAATTCTACCCACTGCAGATGGAAAGTGGAATTTATTTAAAATAAAATGCATAACAACCAGGGCTTGATTTTCCTTGGATAAACTGGCAGAATGAGCAAGGGATAATTTGTACCTCTGGGATCAGTTCACATGCCGCCCTAAATGGCATTTACACTATTATGTCATTATAAAGAATGTCTTGGGTGGATTGCAGCCATGTTTTGACATAGCTGTTTGTAAGTGGGCTGAGAATTTAACCTCTGATATAGGCCGTAATCCCAACTGGGCTTTTCCCACAGAGTTATTTATAAATAGCCTCAGATGTTAATTATTAATACATATAAAATATTTATTAAGCACTTAATTTATGCCAGTCTCCTATGCCAGACACTAGAGAGACAAAGGATAATCAGGCACAGGCTTTGCCCTCAAAGAGCTCCTGGTCCGCCAGGCAATAGTATCTAAGTTTTACAAATTCACGCAAGAGCGTTTACTGAATGGACACTGCACGCACAGCACAAACCAGCTTCTGAGGTCGCTGCTCCTCCTGTGTCTGCAATCCAATGGGGCTGCCCGGGGAACTTTCTAGGCAAAATATAAACATGTGTGCCACTGCTGAGAAGCTCTGTTGTGTGTTCAGACTGGAAGCTGGGTTCTTTTCTTGACTGTAACTTTTTTCTGACCATGTGGTTTGAGATAGGTCACACCCCTCTCTGGGCCTCCTTCTCTTCCTCCGTAAAAATGAGCAAATCAAATGAGCTCATGCCAAAGGGCTTCTCGATTCTTATACCATCATCATAGTCAACGTAGACGTTTAGTAAGCACCATGCACCAGGAACTGCTCCAGCCCTTGCCATGTATAATTTCAATTCATCTTCATAACAATCATATGAGATATGGATTTTAATAATTCCCTTTTTTTTTTTTTTTGAGACAGGATCTCACTCTGTTGCCCAGGCTGGAGTGCAATGGCAGGATCTTTCCTCACTGCAACCTCTGCCTCCCATGTTCAAGCAACTCTCCTGCCTCAGCCTCCTGAGTAGCTGGGATTACAGG
>NW_012122376.1:3582931-3585076 GCF_000951035.1 Colobus angolensis palliatus | reverse complement strand
AAAAAAAAAAAAAAAAGACACGTTAAAACTTAGAATTATAGTGTGATTCTAATTTTGCAATAATTCAGGCATGTATGCATAGAATAAAGACTGGAAAACAGATATCAAGATACTATGTGAACAGGGGGACATCTTTGGGCATAAGCATTAGAGCTGACTTTTATATATTTTTGTGTGTTTGTCTCTATTGTCTAAGACAAACATGTACCACTTTTGTAATCAGAATTAAGCAATTTTTCAAAAAAGAGTAGGAATGAATTCCTAAAAGGACTACATCATGCTCTGGGAGGTGGGACTAGGAGAGTTGAAAAATGGCTTCCATTTTCTACTTTATAGAGTTTTAAAAGTAGGTATCACTTTTACGATCAAAAAAGAAGAATGAAGTCAAAGCCAAGGTGCAGTCACTGTCAAATTCTTTTCAAAGTCAAACCCACCAGACGTCTTTTCAGGGCCAAAGTATACAAGGCCGTAAATAGGAAAAGCACCTGCCAACCATGCAGGCCTAGAAAGCCTTCGTGTTTGGAGCTGTCCATAAGTTCCAGGGTGTTGGATGGTGCCACCCCATGCACAGAGGCGTGGGAGGTGATGTGAGAGCTGGAGCAGGCAGAGGCCTGGAAAGTCTGCCCTCTGGGGATTGGGGACCAGGGAGAGGGACCCCTGCCAACCCTGAGAGAATGTGCCTGGTGTCTCAGACTGAAGAGGGCAACATAATTGGGTGGTAGGGGCCTCTCGTTCAATTGGGTACAACTGTCCATTTTCAGCATCTAAAACTTCATTCAGCAGCAAAGAATGCAGGATGATGTTGCTGTTTTTACAAAGAGGTGTTTGGGATTTGGAGCGCTGCCCAAGGGCACGGAGGAAGCTTTTTGTATTATCCGCTGACAACTGCATTGTGGACATGCTGGAAGGGGAGTTTGTTCACTGCATAAACATGGAGTCACACCCAGCTTCGCCTATAATGGAACCAACAGTCGTGAGCCCGTTAAAGACATCGCAGGAACTTCAGGCTCTGGCAGAATCTGCTGCAATCATGTTGAAAGGAATCTTGGACACTGAAGGGTCTGTTTTCAACTGTCTAGGGATTTAATTCGCTTCATCAAGTTGATTGTGCGTTTTTTTTTAAATAGGTCTCCATTCTTAAGGCAAATTTGGGTATTTTTATCTGGCTTTTCATTGAGTATTATGACATAGGCATATTTTTCACATTAATACAAATTCTTCAAAAACCTCCAAAATGGCATACACTATCCTCCATCCTGTGGCTGAGCCATAAATGATCCCTTTGGTTGGCCATTGAGGTTGTTGGCAAGTTTGTTAATATTAATACTGCCATAATTCATATTTTTGTGCCATTAAGCTTTGTTTGCCTTCCAGATTATTTCCTTAGGACTGATTCCAAGTGAAACCACTAGATCAAAGACATGCACATTTTTAAAATTATTATTTTTTATTATACTTTAATTCTAGGGTACATGTGCACAACATGCAGGTTTGATATGTAGGTATATATGTGCCATGTTGGTTTGCAGCACCCATCAACTCGTCATTTGCATTAGGTATTTCTCCTAATGCTATCCATCTCCCAGCCTCCCACCCCACGACAGGTCCCAGTGTGTGATGTTCCCCACCCTGTGTCCAAGTGAGCTCATTGTTCAATTCCCACCTATGAGTGAGAACATGCAGTGTTTGGTTTTCTGTCCTTGCGATAGTTTGCTCAGAATGATGGTTTCCAGCTTCATCCATGTCCCTACAAAAGACACAAACTCATCCTTTTTTATGGCTGCATAATATTCCATGGTGTATATGTGCCACATTTTCTTAATCCAGTCTATCACTGATGGACATTTGGGTTGGTTCCAAGTCTTTGCTATTGTGAATAGTGCCTCGATAAACATACGGGTGCATGTGTTTTTATCGTAGAATGATTTATAATCCTTTGGGTATATACCCAGTAATGGGATGACTGGATCAAATGGTATTTCTAGTTCTAGATCTGTGAAGAATTGCCACACTGGCTTCCACAATGGTTGAACTAGTTTACAGTCCCCCTAACAGTGTAAAAGTGTTCCTATTTCTCCACATCCTCTCCAGCACCTGTTGTTTCCTGACTTTTTAATGATCACCATTCTAACTGGTGTGAGATGG
>NW_012122376.1:3580937-3582217 GCF_000951035.1 Colobus angolensis palliatus | reverse complement strand
TGCTTCCAGTTTTTGCCCATTCATTATGATATTGGCTGTGGGTTTGTCATAAATAGCTCTTATTATTTTGAGATATGTTCCATCAATACCTAGTTTATTGAGAGTTTTTAGCATGAAGGGTGTTTGCATTTTGTCAAAGGCCTTTTCTGCATCTATTGAGATAATCATGTGGTTTTTGTCATTGGTTCTGTTTATGTGATGGATTACGTTTATTGATTTTCATATGTTGAATCAGCCTTCCATTCAGTGATGAAACCAACTTGATCATGGTGGATAAGCTTTTTGATGTGCTGCTGGATTCAGTTCACCAGTATTTTATTGAGGATTTTTGAATTGATGTTCATCAGGGATATTGGTCTAAAATTCTCTTTTTTTGTTGTGTTTCTGCCAGGCTTTGGTATCAGGATGATGCTGGCCTCATAAAATGAGTTAGGGAGGAGTTCCTCTTTTTCTGTTGATTGGAATAGTTTCAGAAGGAATAGTACCAGCTCCTTTTTGAACCTCTAGTAGAATTCGACTATGAATCCATCTGGTCCTGGACTTTTTGTGGTTGGTAGGCTATTAATTATTGTCTCAATGTCACAGTCTGTTATTGGTCTATTCAGAGATTCAACTTCTTCCTGGTTTAGTCTTGGAAGGGTGTATGTATACAGGAATTTATCCATTTCTTCTAGATTTTCTAGTTTATTTGGGTAGAGGTGTTTATAGTATCCTCTGATGGTAGTTTGCACTTCTGTGGGGTCGGTGGTGATATCTCCTTTATCATTTTTTATTGCATCTATTTGATTCTTCTCTCTTTTCTTCTTTATTAGTCCTGGTAGCGGTCTATCAATTCTGTGGATCTTTTCAAAAACCAGCTCCTGGAATCATTGACTTTTTTAAGAGTTTTTTGTGTCTCTATCTCTTTCAGTTTTGCTCTGATCTTAGTTATTTCTTGCCTTCTGCTAGTTTTTGAATTTGTTTGCTCTTGCTTTTCTAGTTCTTTTAATTGTGATGTTAGGGTATCAATTTTAGATCTTTCCTGCTTTCTCCTGTGGGCATTTAGTGCTATAAATTTCCCTCTACACACTGTTTTAAATGTGTCCCAGAGATTTTGGTATGTTGTATCTTTGTTCTCATTGGTTTCAGAGAACATCTTTACTTCTGCCTTCATTTCGTTATGTACCCAGTAGTCATTCAGGAGCAGGTTGTTCAGTTTCCATGTAGTTGTGTGATTTTGAGTGAGTTTCTTAATCCTAAGTTCTAATTTGATTGCACTGTGGTCTGTTGCACTGTGGTCT
>NW_012122376.1:3535039-3580363 GCF_000951035.1 Colobus angolensis palliatus | reverse complement strand
TTTATTTTGAGCCTATGTTTGTCTCTACATGTGAGATGGGTCTCCTGAATATAGCACACTGATGGGTCTTGACTCTATCCAATTTGCCAATCTGTGTCTTTTAATTGGGGCATTTAGCCCATTTATATTTAAGGTTAATATTGTTATGGGTGAGTTTGATCCTGTCATTATGATGTTAGCTGGGTATTTTGCCTATTAATTTATGCAGTTTCTTCATAGCATTGATGGTCTTTACAATTTGGCATGCTTTTGCAGTGGCTGGTACCAGTTGATTCTTTCCATGTTTAATGCTTCCTTCAGGAGCTCTTGTAAGGCAGGCCTGGTGGTGACAAACTCTCTCAGCATTTGCTTGTCTGTAAAGAATTGTATTTCTCCTTCACTTATGAAGCTTGGTTTGGCTGGATATGAAATTCTGGGTTGAAAATTCTTTTCTTTAAGAATGTTGAATATTGGTCCCCACTCTCTTCTGGCTTGTAGGGTTTCTGCCAAGAGATCTGCTGTGGGTAACCTGACCTTTCTCTCTGGCTGCCCTTAACATATTTTCCTTCATTTCAACCTTGGTGGATCTGACAATTATGTGTCATGGGGTTGCTCCTCTTGAGGAGTATCTTTGTGATGTTCTTTGTATTTCCTGAATTTGAATGTTGGCCTGCCTTGCTAGGTTAGGGAAGTTCTCCTGGATAATATCCTGAAGAGTATTTTCCAACTTGGTTCCATTCTCTCTGTCACTTTCAGGTACACCTATCAAATGTAGATTTGGTCTTTTCACATAGTCCCATATTTCTTGGAGGCTTTGTTCATTTCTTTTTACTCTTTTTTCTCTAACCTTGTCTTCTTGCTTTATTTCATTTATTTGATCTTCAGTTACTGATACTCTTTCTTCCACTTGATGATGAAATTGGCTACTGAAGCTTGTGCATGTGTCACGAAGTTCTAGTGCCATGGGTTTCAGCTCCATCAGGTCATTTAAGGTCTTCTTTACACTCTTTATTCTAGTTAGCCATTTGTCTAACCTTTTTTTCAAGGTTTTTAGCTTCCTTGCAATGGGTTTGAACATGCTTCTTCAGCTCGGAGAAGTTTGTTATTACCGACCTTCTGAAGCCTACTTCTGTCAACTTGTCAAAGTCATTCTCCATTCAGCTTTCTTCCATTGCTGGCAAGCAGCTGTGATCCTTTGGAGGAGAAGAGATGCTCTGGATTTTAGAATTTTCCACTTTTCTATTCTGATTTCTCCCCATCTTTGTGGTTTTATCTACCTTTGGTCTTTGATGTTGGTGACCTACAGATGGGGTTTTGGTGTAGATGTCCTTTTTGGTGATGTTGGTGCTACTCCTTTCTGTTTGTTAGTTTTCCTTCTAACAGTCAGGTCTCTCAGCTGCAGGTCTGTTGGAGTTTGCTGGAGGTCCACTCCAGACCCTGTTTGTCTGGGTATCACCAGCAGAGGCTGTAGAACAGCAAATATTGCAGAACAGCAAATATTGCTGCCTGATACTTCCTCTGGAAGCTTCGTCCCAGAGGGGCACCCACCTATATGAGGTGTCTGTTGGACTCTACTGGGAGGTGTCTCCCAGTTAGGCTACACGGGGATCAGGGACCCACTTGAGGAGGCAGTCTGTCCATTCTCAGAGCTCAAACACCATGCTTGGAGAACTACTGCTCTCTTCAGAGCTGTCAGACAGGGACATTTAAGTCTGCAGAAGCTGTCTGCTGCCCTTTGTTCAGCTATGGACTGCCCACAGAGGTGGAGTCTATAGAGGCAGAGGCCTTGCTGAGCTGTGGTGGGCTCTGCTCAGTTCGAACTTCCTGGCCACTTTGTTTACCTAATCAAGCCTCAGCAATGGTGGACGCCCCTCCCCAACCCAGGCTGCCGCCTCACAGTTCAATCTCAGACTGCTGCACTAGCAGTGAGCAACGCTCTGTGGGTGTGGGACCTGCCGAGCCAGGCATAGGAGAGAATCTCACTGTCTGCTGGTTGCTAAGACCTTGGAAAGAGCACAGTATTTGGGCGTGAGTGTCCCATTTTTCCACTTACAGTCTGTCACAGCTTCCCTTGGCTAGGAAAGGGAAATCCCCCCAACCTCTTGCACTTCCCAGGTGAGGTGACGCCCCGCCCTGCTTTCAGCTTGCCCTCTGTGGGCTGCACCCACTGTCCAACCAGTCCCTATGGGATGAACCAGGTACATCAGTTGTAAATGCAGAAATCACCTGTCTTCTGTGTCAATCACACTGGGAGCTGCAGACTGGAGCTGTTTCTATTTGGCCATCTTGGAATGGAAAAAGCATGCACATTTTTTAGTGTTTTGTTTTGGGATTCTTTTTGATCAAATTTTGTTTCATGTTGCTAAGGCTATATTTTTCTCTTCTTTTTTTTTTCCAGATAAAATGGATTTTCCCCCAATTATAAAAGAAATACTTACTCAATGTAAATCATTTTGATAAGAAAAAGAAAATTACCAGGAAAATTCACTACACATAACACTGCTAACATTTTTCCTTCCAGACTTTTCCCTATATGCTTATACACACACACACTCACTTCTAACTTACTTCCCTTAATGTATCATGAGTGTCTTCCTGATAATTTAATGGAGGACCAGATCTTTTTATTTGACTGCACAGCATGCCACGGTATGGAAATATACTTCATGAAAAACCAAGTGTAGACATTTTTAAGGTTCTTGACTCATGTTACCAAAACACTTTCTAACAGCTTAGATCAATAATGCTCACTCCCACAATTGGTGTGTGATGATTCTTCTCAAGACCAATGAGAACCATTTGTAGTGTCTGACTTTTTGTATCAAGACATTTTTAGCAAAACACAATGGCAAGGATCTTGACCAGTAAGTTTGATGGTTTAGTCTGTTTTCATGAAAGAATGGAAAATAATCATGGCAGCTTACCCATCATGGAAGCCAGATTACTTCTGAGAAATATGTTGGGAGGGTGTTGGAGAAGGGAATCTAGATATTTGGCTTTCCTATATATAATTATGGTCACCTATGGCCATGTCTCTGAATTCAATGGGTATTTATTTACTGTAATGTAGAATATCTTTGGGGAACATTGCATACAGATACTAACAATTAACTCAATCTAAGAATCACATTTCTTGGCTGGGCGCGGTGGCTCACGCCTGTAATCCCAGCACTTTGGGAGGCCAAGACAGGTGGATCACGAGGTCAAGAGATCAAGACCATCCTGGCCAACATAGTGAAACCCCATCTCTACCAAAAATACAAAAATTAGCTGGGCGTGGTGGTGGGCACCCGTAGTCCCAGCTACTCTGGAGGCTGAGGCAGGAGAATCGCTTGAACCCGGGAGGTAGAGATTGCAGTGAGCATAGATTGCGCCATTGCACTCCAGCCTGGCTACAGAGTGATACTCATCTTAAAAAATAAATACATACATAAAAGAATCACAATTCTTGCATTTAATAGAGTGCTGGTCCAACATTCTAATGGCAAACTCTCCCCAAAACACCAATGGAACAGGAGGTGGGGAGCCTCCTAATTAAACAGGACTTTCCACACCGACTAACGATTGAGATATTGAGGGTCAGACAGGGGGATGCACGGATCTGTGCTGTGTCACCTGGGCCAAAGGCATGTCACATACAATGATGCTCACCTGTGACAGGGAAGCATCATTTGCTCTGTCTTTAGAACTAAGGGACAATGAGACACCTGCTAACATCTCCACAGGATGCCAGGGACCTCAGTGAGCTGCTGCCGCTGGTACTTGGGGCCTGGTGTGACTGTCCTTCCTAAGTGCAACCTCTGTCCCTATAACCCAGTGCATTGAGCCTCCCCAGGAGGGGAGCTGGGGTGCCGCCTGAGGGCTGGGAGCTCTGAAGGTGTCTTCTCCCTGGCTCACTCGAAGCTCTGGAAGGTGGGGTTTGGTTTGTGAACTTTTCTGATCCTGCTTGTTTTCCAAGAAGAAAACACCACCCTTCAAAAGGAACAGACTACACTTGTGCCCTGGTTAGGATTTTAACACTCCTGGCTAAGGTCTTGAGGGTCATTGAATTGTTGGAGTTGCAAACCTTGGTCTTGCTGCCTTCTCTGGACTTCTGGGGAAGGAGGGACAGGCGCCACATGGCAGCACTCTGGGGCCAGAAGCATCAGAAATCACGCTGTCTCCTGTGCAAGAAGAGAAGGCTTCCTGTGGCCTTTTCCCACCGTGTTTTGCAGGAAAGGAGCAGGTAGCAACTGAGGAAAGAACGCTCTACAGACCAGTAGCCAACAGCTTGGGTGTCACTGACAAAGAGAGAGAGGGCTGGCAAAACTAATGGACACATTTTAATTTGCAAGCCAGGGTCTCTCTCTGCGGATCTCTATCCCTCTGTCCCTCTGCCCCCACCCCTGCCCACCGCCTGTGTCTTGCCTTCTCCAGTATGTGGGCAGCTGTGAGAAGACCTAGTTCCAGAGCCAGCACTGGCCTTGGGCAGTCATGTACTTGCTGAGCCTATGTTTTCTCCACTTTATGAAAATCATAGTGCACAACCACAGAGCTGTCACAGAAATCAGATGAGTCAGGCAACATGAAAGGGTCTTGCAGAGAGCCACACACAGGTGGCACTCAGTAGAACCAGCAATTTTGCCTAAAGCCTTCAAGTGGAAGTGACTTTAGGGTGCTTAGCATATTGGTCCCTTGAGGTCACTGCTCAGCCAGGAGGCTCACTTGCTCACGGACTGGTGTGATGAGGCTTTGGCATGACTCTAACCTCCCAGAGGGCTTTGCTAGAGGCTGGAATGATGCCAGTGCTCCATAAATGCCTGTTGCAGGCAGGCGTGAACACATGAATGAATGAATGAAGTGGCTTGAATAACAAAGGACATTAGCAGAGCACTGTTAGCCTATGTCAGGTGCCACCTGCGCGGTGTCCCTGATTCTCACAAGACTGTCTCTGTGTATCTGGAAGGCTGTTCCCCCTTTTCTCCCTTTCTTCCCTCCCCTTAACTTCTCCTTTCTTCCTCCTCTTCCCTCTTTAGCCCCACTCACCCTAGATTCCCACCTGACGAACTCTTACTCATCCTTCAAAGCCCATTTCAGAGCTCACCTCCTCTGGAAGTTTGCCTGCTCCCTTGGACAGAGGTAAGTGTTTCCTGCCTGGGGCTTCCCAGCCTCCCTGTAGCACTGCTCCCCTCAAGCCTGGAAGCTTCTGGGTAGAGATTTGGTCCTGCCCGTCTCTGTATCTGGAGTGCCTTGTCCAGGGCCTGCCATCTCAAAGGTGTGTCTTATGTGCTGGTGAATGGCAGAATGTCACAGAGTATCTGGCTTCCTTAAGCAGGTTGCTACCACTTTATACTTGAACCCACACCTGGGATTCATGAAAGCTTTCCCAAAGCCCTGACACTGCAAATAAGAAACATGGCAGATGGCTCTGCTCTGTTGTTAGTTTCCAGTGGCTTCTAGAGGATTGGCAGCCCTCGGGACCCCATATCAGCACCAGAAGACAGCGGAGCAATGTACTGAGAAACCGCCAAGAAGAAAATTGAATAAAGGCACACAAATCTCTTTAACCGGAGACCCAGCACACAGAATGTGCCACTAACGGGGGTTTATCTTCCAGAAATCATATGAAAATCACCAGGGTAAAGCACCAGGCTTTGCAAAATTGTTCGTGCCTGTGGTGCCTCGCTGGCAGCTGGGTTGCAGGCTGGGAGTAGAATGCCACCCTCTCGAAGGAGCTCTTCTCCACCTTTGCTCTCAGGAATGTCCGCGCTGTCACCAAACATTGGTTGGCTCTGAAGACAGAAAACGAAGAGATGTTCCTCCCTCCCAAGGAACCAGTGCCTGGGGAGGGATCCAGGGGAGCTCTCCAGGCTCTAAGATGTCTGCTGGAAGCACCTTGCTCCCAGAGGGGCACTCTATTGTCTTGGGAGGGCAAAGGCTTCTTAGGGACCATGACATCTGAGTGAAATTTAGAAGCATTGATAGGGCTTCACTGGGTGACAAGGAAGAAGAGAACAAGCAGAGGTCAAGTGTCTACTGGTCGCTAGCAAAGTCAGCCCAAGTGGCTCTGTTGGCACCGAAGTCTCTCTTGCTTGTGTTGCTCTCTCCTTTTGGAGTCGTCAGTGGCTCTCCAGTTCAGCACTACCATGCTTAGGACAAGCTCCTCGTGCAGGTGTTCAAGGCCATCCACAGTACCAATCATCTTCCTGCATCCTCTGCCATCTCTTGCCTTCTCCAACCCGTATGTTTGCCTCTGGTCTGAAAGCTCTCCTTCTCCCTCTCAGCTTCCTGCTTGATCTCCCCCATGTGAATGTGAGTTCCATCATGGCCAACATGGCAGTCCCCTCAGCATCCAGCACAGCGGGTGCTCTGGAGGCTTGGATTCCTTGGCGACATCTCTCCAGCTGGGACGAGGGCTGCTCAGGGGTGAGGGCAGCGACTTCCCTTTGCTGGGGGAGCAGCGGGCACCAAGGCATACCCAGGACTCCCTTCCTGAATGGGAGGAGTGAGCTAGTGGCTCTCTGATTGCTGTTTGCTCTTACTCATGGGGACACCTCCAGAGACGGACTCCTGCCTCAGAGTCCGCCACAGCTGTATTCTAAAGGAGATTTCCAGATGGACTCTTATGCAAGCACGTAAACCCAAACTCCTTCCTCATTCACTCATTCATTCGTGCTCCAAACACACCTGGAGCATTTGCTGGGGCTGGGGTAAAAAAAAGGCAGTCACAGACTCTGTTCTGGGGGGCTTCCGGCCAGAAGGATCAGAGCTGGCACAGGGGAGGGAGGGAGCTTGGCTCAGGGAGAAAAGTGGTCAGGAAAGAATGCAGCTACAGCAGCACTGGCGTCGAGTCTGGGCAAATGGCTGAAATCAGACATGGGGCAAAAGTGCACATGTGCATGTGGGAATCGTGTTTTTATTACGTGTGTGTGTATAGTGTACATGGATGAATGCGTATGTGTGTTTACATGTGAGTATGTACGTGTATATGTGTATGAGCATGTATGTTTGTATACGTATGTGCATATGTGTCAGTGTGTAATAGGCACACGTGTGGGTTTACATGTATATACACACATGAACATGTGTTTGTGTGTGTGCACACTCATACATGTGTTATATGTACCCACACATACACATATATGTATGTATGTATACATGTGTACGTGTATATGTGTGAGTGTGCATAGGATGAGAATGGAGATCAGCTGGTCACCATTTTGGGCTTCCAGGGAGAACAGTGTTAGGTAACAGGGTTAGGTTTGGGAGCAGATGGAGAGATATAGTTGAGTTCATTTGTCCTTGGGGACCACCTGAGGAATCAGGACTAAATCTATGGGCCCTGGGGAGTCATTGAAGGCTCTGAGCAAAGGAATGACATGGCCAGAGCATGTCCAATGTCCCCACCCTGTCCCATCCTGCTGACCAGGAACAGCACAGACAGGTGCATTTCAGAAGACAAGGGCAAGAGCAAGAACACTGGTAACCAGGGTCCAACTCAGGAGGAACTTTGACCAAGAAGTTTGAAACAAAGAAGGAAGGTTTGCTGCTAAACTCTTGACTTATTCCTCCTGCTCTTTCCGTTCCCACGATTTCTCAATAAACGACTGGAGACATCAGACAATGCCCTCACTGTTGTATGGCTGCCTGGGGCCGTTCCCGCAGCATCAGAGCCTCTGTGTTCAGGTGACCCCTGTGCTGGGGGTAGGATGGCCCCCCCCCACGTAGGCCTTAAACATCTGGATCACGCTGGGGAACCCGCCACAGGGATCTTTAAAAAAAAATAAAATAAGGGTCTGGATTTTGAACAAACTCTTTTTGTGGGAATAATTTTTATGTTCCCAAGTATTTGTGGGTTCAACTTCGCACACAATTAATTGTACTTACAAATGCCTCCTTGAGGGCGTAATTAGTCACCAGCAACTCATTCTAAAGGCGCCAGAGGCTAATTGTACCCCCAAGCGAGAAGTTTCAGGTGTAATTAATTATTCTTTAATTATTAAATTTTATATTCATTGGTTGGACGCACAAAGTTGTGCTCAGATGAACTTGCTGGCACAAGGAGGGCTGGAATGAAGAGATCCGCGCCACCCTCTGAGCAAACCTCCGCCAAGGGGCTGTGAAAAGAAAGAAAGGGACTGCCGGCTGCCTGGCTCAGCGTGGGAAATTCCTCAAGTGACAGTAACGAGCCAGAGGAATTGGCCAGACAGTGGGAGGGCAGCCCAGAAAACCTGTGGCCCTGGGCCCCTGGGTCAGGCATAGGGAAAGGGCTGGAGCTTGAAGTCAGCCAAGTCTTCAGCTGGATGACCTGGGCAGAGCACGTCCCTCTCTACGCCTCACCTGTAGAATGGAATGCAGCGCTGACCCGTCTGCCTTGCTGTGCAGATGGAAGGAGGTTGTGCCTGAATGTATTTAGCGCAGACTCAGGCCCCATGGAATGGGTTTCCAGTAGGCATCAGCCTCCTTGAGAGGCAGAATTGTGAGGTGACCACCAAAAAGTACTCAAGAGCCTGACTTACCAGTTTTGAAATCCAGAGACACACATCAACTCTGTAACCTTGGACAGGCTCCCTGGGCCTCAGTTTCCTCATCTGAAAAATGCGAATTCATCATAGCACAAAAGCAAAACACTTTATGGGGTTGTGAAGATGGAATGGGCTAGCACATATAAAGCATTTAGGACCATGCCTGCCACAGTAAACATTATGAAGCATTTGCTGTTCTGTCTTTTGTAACTTTCATGACCACAAACCTGTTTTCAACGGGAAAACCACTGCACAAATGGTAACCCATTGACTTTGTTTAAAATGCTCTGTATTTATGCTGATGCTTGACTCTCAGAGACTGTCTGTCTTTTGTAGCCAAGACAGGAGGAGCTGCATTAAAATGTTCAAAGTGGTTATTTACAGCTGTATGATGAAATTATAGGTGGTCATTTTCTTCTTGGTCTTTTTCGGTATTTTTCATTTTTTAAAGTTTTTCTTGGTTTTTATTTTTAAAATGTGCCTTGTTATAACGAAGACAAGAGAATAATGTGTATGCTTCCAGATGGTTATGTGTATCTTTCTGCAAAGTGATCTACGTGTCTAGCCCCTAGCTGTCCTTCAAGGCCAGGATCATGCCTTCCACAAGTCTTGTCCTAGCATTTCCCACCCTGCCCTCCATGCCCACCTTCCAGCCATCAGCGGCTTTTTCTCCCCTGCCTATTTGGGCTTTCTCTGTCTGCCTGGACGGCGCATGCGCACACTCTCAGCCTCCTGGTTTATCTTGGCCTGACCATCACTCCCTATGAAATTGAATTGCCCCAGGCCAGGGTCTCCTTATGAAATTAAATTGCCCCAGGCCAGGGTCTCCTTGTGCTCCGTACTAAGTCCCCCTGGAGCCCCACCAGGATCTCAGTCCGTGACTCCCTGCATCTCAGAGCTAGGAAGGCCCTTCGTTTGATCTGACGTTTTATTAGGACAAAAATTCAGAGCAGCACAGAGAATACACCCATACACCCAACACAGTAGCATCACATACTTGCCTCAGGTCTATTTTTTGGAAATAAAACATTGCAGGTCCAGTTGAAGTCTCCTTCGTACCCCTCCCCAGAGGTGGCCACTGACACAAATTTGGTGTGTATCTTTCCCATTTCATTTTAATAGTTTTACTACATACGTTTGAATCTGTAAACAGTTTTCAGTGTTTCGTGTGCTTTGCAAATGTACACAGATGCTATCATCCTGCAACACGATTTTCCCTTCACCTGTCTGTCTCTGAGACCTGTCCGTCCACAGTGATGCCCACGGATCCAGGTCTGCAGATGGATGAAGTGGCTGAGACTCTGGGTACTGCGCTGTCCAAGAACAGCCTCTACATTCCATCAGGAAGCGTTGGCTGCAAGCGGCAGAAGCTGACACCCTGCTAACTGAAGCCAGATATGAGAACCAGGTTTAGGAACGGACAGGAAGAGGGCAGTCCTGGGAATCTGGGTGGCAAGAACTAACCCACCACCTTGTCATAAAGCTACCAGAATGGATGCCCTCTGACTAGTGTTTTGTTTTTGTTTTTGTTTTGAGACGGAGTCTCGCTCTGTTGCTGAAGCTGGAGTGCAGTGTCACCATCTTGGCTCACTGCAACCTCCACTTCCCAGTTCAAGCGATTCTCCTGTCTCAGCCTCCCAAGTAGCTGGGATTACAGGTGCCTGCCACCACTCCCGGCTAATTTTTGTATTTTTAGTACAGACGGGGTTTCACCATGTTGGCCAGGCTGCTTTCAAACTCTTGACCTTGTAATCCACCTGCCTTGGCCTCCCAAAGTGCTGGGATTACAGGCGTGAGTCACCACCCCCGACCGAATGGTGCTTTTGGTCCTTTTGCCACTTTAGTCAAGATTCAAGTTCAAAAAACTTTGCTCAAACTGGCTCGAGCAAAGACAGAATACGTGGCTCACATAACTTAAAAAAAAAGAACAAAAAACCCAGTGTCCAGCATCCAGGGCCAACTTCAGGACTCAAATGACATCACCAGGATCCAGTCTCTGCCTGTTTCTCACTGTGCATCCCCCATGGCCCCTGGCTGTCCTCTCCCTTGTGCTAGCATGATGGCACCTGTGGTTCCAGCCTTCTGTACTCTCAGCTTTCCTAAACAGGGCCAGCTTCCATCCCAGCCCTCCTAGGAAAGGACTCACTGCCTCTCATCAGCCATGACTAGGTCAGGTATTCATTTCTGAACCAGTTACTGTGGCCAGAGGAATGCAGTAGTCTCATTGGCTAACACCGGTCACGTGCTCTCCCCCAGGAGTCCTACCTGAATGAAGCTCAGAGCTGAGAGTTCTTAGAGGGAACTTGGCAGTTTTACCCAAATAAGGGGAATAGATGCCCATTTGGCCAGAAAAACAACAAATGCCCCCTCTGACAAGCAAACAGAGAAACAAGAGAAGAGATATAAATAAAATAGGTCGGGCGGGGTGGCCATTGCCTGTAATCCCAGCTCTTTGGGAAGTTGAGGCAGGTGGATCACAAGGTCAGAAGTTCGAGACCAGCCTGGCCAACATGGTGAAACCCCATCTGTACTAAAAATACAAAAATTAGCTGGGCATGGTAGTGGTGCCTGTAATCCCAGCTACTAGGGAGGCTGAGGCAGGAGAATCGCTTAAACCTGGGAGGTGGAGGTTGCAGTGAGCCGAAACCATGCCACTGCACTCCAGCCTGGGTGACAGAGTGAGACCCTGCCACAGTAAAATAAAAATAAAATAAAATAAAATAAAATAAAATAAAATAAACAGGGCAGCAGGCCTGCCATCACAGGAGTAGCCAGAGCCTGAGATGGGATTGGAGAGGATCAAGCAGCAAGTGTTGGTGATGGTGTGATGGCTTCACTATTCAAATGAACAACTGTTTTTTTTTTTTTTTTTGAGACAGAGTCTTGCTCTTGTTGCCCAGGCTGGAGTGCAGCGGCATGATCTTGGCTCCCTGCAACCTCCACCTCCCGGTTTCAAGCGATTCTCCTGCCTCAGCCTCCCGAGTAGCTGGGATTAGAGGCGCCCGCCACCACACGCAGCTAATTTTTGAATTTTTAGTAGAGATGGGGTTTCGCCATATTGGCCAGGCTGGTCTCAGACTCCTGACCTCAGGTGATCCACCCGCATTGGCCTCCCAAAGTGCTGGGATTACAGGCGTGAGCCACCGCACCTGGCCTGAGCAACTGTTTTAAAAACAAAAAACGTTGGTGCCAGTTCGTGTGGCTCGCCTGCACCCCCAGTGACAGAGGAGGTTGGGCTGTGAGGTGCCAAGCATGCTCCCTCCATCCTCCTGCCCATCCATTACTATCAGATGATTAACTTCAACCACACACTACATTTTCCCGGGATTATCCCCTCAAATGAATTATATGAATAATAAAGTTTCAATATTTTTCACTTAGCAATTAATCTTAGTGAGCACAAAACTTCATTTAAAGTGCTGGTGCAGTGGCTGGAACCCATTAATCAGAGTGCTGAAGGAGCCAGCTGGGTGCAGAATGAACCCAGGCGGTGAAATACGGGCACTTCTCAAACACCGGGAGATCCTCTCCAGTGTGAACCCGCGTCACATGTGAGGCGAAGCGTCACCAGATAGCAGAGCTGGCCTGGCCAGTAGGGCCTTTCATTTTAGATTCTGTGTGGGGAAAACCTCCAGACTGGGTTTAGCATTCATGAGCAGTGTTCACCGGAGGAAAGAGATGATCAAAAAAATAGTTCATAAGCTCCAACCAGTCATTATTAGAGTGGCAAAAACACAATACTTATGCACAGAATAGTTTACATTAAATTAAAAACCATAACTTATCTCTGAGACACTCCATTTAGTACATCTGAGGTTAAATATGGTTCATAGCAGCTCTCTCAATTAAATTGTTCTTCCTTTGCTCTAGTAAACTATATTAAACATAATTTCCTGAAAAGTAACAGAGAATCATTACTCTGTTTACAAATTGATACCATGTTATTGAAAATAGGAAAAAATTGCAGGGTTATTTCAGATTACTGTATTTTTACGGAGAATCTGATATTGGCAAGGAGGATACCGTGAAAGCCCAGGTTTCTGGCTTTCCAATCAAGGATGCGGTAGGACTGGGGTAGGGGAGGAGAGAGGGGTATAGAAGCATCAGAGCCAGTGGGTGGGACCTGATAGGAAATCCCAAGGCTGGTCCTGGGAAACCAGGAAAGAGGTTTCCTAGAGTCCTGAGTCCTTCCATTATGACCCCAATGTCCTCACAGCTGGAGAGCTCCGAACGACCACACCTCAGGTTGATTTTGAGTTGTTTGTTTATGTTTGACGTTCTGGTTGTCATTCCACTCATGTCACTCACTTTATAGCCTTAGCTGGCTTTTATCTTTGCCCATCCAATCGGACAGGCCTGTTACATTTACATAAAGCTGGGCTGACTCTTACCTCTGCTCCCCGAGTCTTGGTCACAGTATTACTTCAAGCTCATAAACAAAGTCCCGAAATGCCGTCTCCAGGTTTGATGCAGCTCAAGTGAAGCATGTGGTTTGCAAGACTGTCACACGGGCCTCGGGCTTGATTGTCATCCTCCAGTGATTTGGCTAGGGGAGGGCTGCAAGGCAGAGCCCAGAGGAAGCTTCGACCCTTCGTAGAGGCTGAGTCTCTGGGAACCAGGTAGAGCTCTAAGTCAAAGCCATCTGTCCACGGCAGTAGGGTGTGATGTCAGGCTTGCCGGGGATGCATGTCGCCCATGGGAACGGCCCAGAGACTGCAAGGAAACTGCACGTGTAGAGGAGGCGTGGAGTGAGCCCTCCTTTGAGTGGAGAAATAGAGCATTGCTACCCGCTGCTGTGGCCATAGTGGAGTCATTTGTGTACTGTAGTGTGCAGGTCGACAGCATCTCAAGTTACACCAAGAACGCGCAAGAATGGTCATCGTGCATGTGGTCTCTTCAGAACCACCCACTCCACCCCACAAAACATTGCTCTCACCCGAGAGGTGTTTTTGACCTGCTAGGAACAGTGAGAGTGGCTGCCCATAGGCCTGGGGGCTGGAGCACTATTTAGAAAAAACCGCTTGGTCAAGATGGTGGGTCAGTCCTTGAGTCGCAGTCACCCCAGGCCTGTCCCACCAAGCATGCAGCTACTCCCAACTCGGCTACAGGCCCCCCACCAGGACATCAGGCATATGACGTGTGCCTGGCATGAACGAATACATAGTGAGAAACATTGTCGTTCCACAAGTGGAAACTGCCTCCAAAAGACAGGAGCAATGTGCCTTCCAGCACTGTATCCATTTCCCCAAACTCTTGCCAATGTCTGAGATTTGGGCTAATCCAGTGAGTAAAAAAGGTATCTTACTGCTGTTTTAATTTGCTTTTTCCTGATTCCTAGTGAGGTGAAGCAACCCTTTTTTTTTTTTTTTTTTTGAAATGGAGTCTTGCTCTGTCGCCCAGGCTGGAGTGCAGTGGTGCAATCTTGGCTCATTGCAACCTCCACCTCCCTGGTTCAAGCAATTCCCCTCAGCCTCCTGAGTAGCTGGGATTACATGTAGGTACATGCCACTCTGCGCAGCTAATTTTTTTCTATTTTTAGTAGAGATGGGGTTTCACCATGTTGGTGAGACTGGTCTCGAACTCCTGACCTCAGGCAATCCACCCGCCTCGGCCTCCCAAAATGCTGGGAGTATAGGTGCGAGCCACTGCGCCCGGCCAAGACAACTTTTTATGTGCTTATTGGCCATGTGTATTTCTTCGATGAATTGCCTGTTTGTATTCTTTGCCCATTTTTCTATTGCGTTGTCTTTGTATTATTAAATTGAAACATTTCTTCATATAATCTGCTTATTAATACCTTGTCTGTCATGTATGTTACAAATGTTCTTTCCCAGTCTCCTTCTTTTAACTTAGTTTATGATATCTTTATTTTTTATTTTTTTAGAGATGGGTGTCTCACCCTGTTGCCCAGGCTGGGGTTCAAGGGCACAGTCATAGTTCACTGCAGCCTCGAACTTGTGGGCTTAAGCGATCCTCCTGCTTGCCTCCTCAGTAGTACCTGGAACCACAGGTGTGTGCCACCATGCCCAGCTAATTAAAAGTTTTTTTCTTTTGTAGAGATGGGGTCTCGCTTTGTTGTCCAGGTTGGTCTGGAACTCCTGGCACAGTTTCTTTCTCTTTTCTTCTACAGAAATACTCATTTTTTTTTTTTCTCCAGAGAAATACTCATGTATGCATAAGAAGCCGAGACAAGGATGCCCATTGCAGCATTGTTTTTAATGTGAGATGCTGGAGAAACCCATATGTTCATCAATAAGGGACTAGTCAAGCAAACTAAACAACACATCCATACTGAGTAGTGGGCCACTAAGCTGTAGGAAAAAGACAAATGAGGCCAATATGTACACAGTGATTTGGAACATTCTGCAAAACAAGTTGCAAAAGATACATAGAATACGGTACTATTTAAATTAATAAAAGCCCAGCAGACAAAAAACTCAACTACATATTTCTTTATATGATATTTTTATATGCTTGTTATTTATATTTATATTTATATATTTGTTCTTTTGAGACGGTGTCTCACTCCGTCACCCAGGCTGGAGTGCAGTGGCACAATGACAGCTCACTGCAGCCTTGACCTCCCAGGCTCAGGTGATTCTCTTGCCTCAGTTTCCTGAGTAGCTGGGATTCCAGGTGTGCACCACCACATTGAGCTAATTTTTAAAATATTTTATAGAGATGGGGTCTCCCTACATTGCCCAGGCTGGTCTTGAACTCCTGGGCTCAAGTGATCCTCCTGCCTTGACCTCCCAAAGTGCTGGGATTACAGGTGTGAGCCACTGCGCCCAGCCGAGAGTTTTATACGCTTCTATTGATAAGTTCATAGAAATAAATCTGGAAAGATCCACACTGTACACATGACAGGAGTTACTTTGGAAAGGAGTCTGGAATTGGAAGTGAGGTTCTGAGGCGACTTGAGTTGTATTATTTGTATTACTTTTACCTGTATTATTTGAATAGTTCATAATGAGACCATATTCCTGTTTTATATGGTAATTGATACAGAAAAACTGCCTTGTGACATAGGCCCCAGCAGATGTTGTGAGGTCACCAGAAGGCCGGGCACACCCGGACCCAGCTGTTTCATCTGCGCTGAATCCACAGAGATAGTCCAGAGGAAGAGGAGCAGGAAGGAGACTGGAATCTACTGAGCATCTCCTATGAGTCAAACCCCATGCTAGGGCATTCAACTCGGAATTATCAGAACTGAGTGCAAGTGTTGACCTTGTTATTACCTGTGTGACCTTGGGCGAGACAGTTAGCCATTCAGCTATTTGGGCCTCCAGCTCTTTGTCTGTAAAATGGGAATGACATCACTTGCATCGTCTAATTTGTGCCAGACAGAATTCAAGGTGCTCACAGAACAGTTTCAAGGACCCACAGATCCAAGTAAGAGAATGTGAAATGGTTATGCAAATTGAGGGGGCTAGGATTGCTTTCTGACCTTGTGGGTCACAGGGTAGGTGTTTAAGAAATAATCCTTGAAGGTACTTGTGAGATGGTGTCAGCTCTTAGTGCAGGGCTGAGCCTTGGCGAAGGCCTGGAGGCTTCTTAGGGTTTCGCTGTTCTCAGTCTGTGCCTTTGAACTTTTGATGTAAAAGAGGCCTTCAAACAACAGAAATAAAGTGGGTGTTGATGCTGGCATGGCATTTACAGAGTTAAATCCACAAAGGGAAGTAAGGAAGATTCCAGATGGAGAAGACCCTCCAGGGGAAAAATTAAGATGAGAAGAGCCATCCATTAGGGGCCATGTCTTCCCTTTCTGAGACCATCTCTAATGCGATTCATCAGTGTCAAGGCCAGCAAGAAAGACCTGCAAGGATCAATTCCTCTGTGCAAGATAAAGAGCTTAAAATAATTGTATATATGTAAAGTATTTGCCTTCTCATAATTGAAGAGAACAGAGAGAGTCAAGAATATATCAGGGAGAACGTCTTTGCTCCATGTCTAGAGCCTGCAGTGTCATGCAGATTGGTTAGTAGCTGGCAAAGAGCCAAGAAGCTTAATCAATCTCCAAAGTTTATTATGAACAACCCCCAAAGCTAATGGATCATTCTTAGCAAGAACATCATCCTGCTTATTTCCTCATTTTTATAAATTGATCTATAATGTTGAATCTGGGTCCTTGAAAGGGCTGCTAGGGGCATTAATAATCAGTGAATCCAGCAGAATTCTTTTATTTCCAGAAAGATCAAATTAAACTGTTCTTGTTTAAGTTGGGGTAGGATCCTACCTGTTCAGACCCCACTCCCCGACCCCTACAGTGGCCCTGCAGTGGCCCCACAGGCACCTCCTAGGAACCCTCGGGCTCTGAAGAGCACGGTTGGAAACCACTGATCTCACCAAAGCCCCCTCATTGTGCAGATGAGGAAGCTGAGGCCCTGAGACAGGAGGTGACTTGAACAAGGTCATGTAGGCAGATATGATTGGTTGCTTACTCAGCAACCATTTTCCAACTCCCTTTGTCTTGCTTGAAGAGCTCATCTCACATTATAGGGGCTGAAAATGCTGGCTGCTCACCTTTCTGACCTCTCTTCCAGCTGCAGCATGCGCACTGACTCAATCCTGCCCAATTCTGGAAAGGGTCTACTTCCCTGACAAAAAGAAGCCAGCAAGGAGAAACTGTCTTTCTTTTTTACTTTCAATGTGTTTGTGGTGAGTATGTGATGACTGGAGCTGCAGCAGCTATCTTATGGCCATGAGAACAAAATTTGAAGTTGACTGCTAATTAGCTGGTGTGTAGCCAGGAAACAGGAACCACTCTAGGTGTTTAAAACTGAGAAAATTAATGCAGTGATTGCTTACATAGATGATGGAAGGCTGATAAGCCAAAGGGGAATGCCAAAGCATCTCCCCCGACCCAAGACATCAGCAATCACAGACACTGTGAACTCTCCTAGGGCTGGAGGGACCAAGGAAGAATGAGTGAGCACCCAGAAGCTGGAGCTGGGATCTGAAGTTATAGCCGAGAGCCTCTTGGAAGGAGCTGGGAGCATCAGGGTGGTGTTGGATGGGAGCTTGAGCTATGTCCAGCAGAGGTTCAGTCACTGCCAGAGATGCCACAGGAAGCACAGAGGGAGGCAGAGACATGTCCGACTCACTCCATCTGCCCTTCGATCCTCCATCAGTGCCTCCCATTGGCTGAACCTCCCTAGAACCCTGGGAACTGCAGTTCTCTGAAACCAGGCAGAGCAGGGAATGGAGCTGAGAGCAAATGGGCAGTTGACCCTACCCACCACGCTAAGGATGGCATGGCAGAAAGACAGAGGGCCCTGTGGCTTTAGGGATGATATTGTCAAAACATGGACCAGTCCATATCTTGCCTGTTGCCGGATATCTCCTTCGGGGGAGTGGAAAAATCTGAAGGCTGGGTGTGGTGGCTCATACCTATAATTCCAGTGCTTTGGGTGGCTGATGTGTGAGGATCGCTTGAGCCCAGGAGTTTGAGGCTGCAGTGAGCTGTGATCACACCAATGCATTACAGATGGGGCAACAGAGCGCAACCCTGTCTCAAGAAAAAAAAAAAAATCTGAATTCATAAAGCCTCTTGGGCTTGGGCATTTTGTTCTTGTAGTTGAATGGTCTCAGTGCTGCACCAGGTCTGAGTCAGACACATGTCTTTCAACTCCCACTCTTGAGCCTGGGCCACTGCACCTGCAGACAGTAACAGAGGCCAGAAACCTGAATCTTTGTCCATCTGCAGGTGAAGCAGTTCACTTTGACAGAGCAGAGAAACAGAATGAGTCAGCAGCAGGGCCACATGCTCCCTGATCTTCAACAGAAAAGCTGCTCTGAGTAACTCACACAGAGTGGGAGACAGAGGAAGGAGCTGGGCAGCCCCCATGACCAGCCCCCGTGAACTACTGACATGGTTCCACATCAATGGAACCGTGGACAGAGGTACCCACGGGGCTAAATCCCAGGTTTTTCCTGGGGCCAATATGTGAAAGCCGAGAGTTCAGCTGAATGAGTCACATGAGCCCGTGGTTTTTACACTTTGTTTAGACTCAGAATCCAACAAAACTTTGCTCAGAAGCCCAAGGTGGGGTTGGGAACCCCAGGTATCCCCCGCCATCCTATCCCCCAACCCCTGTGCGTCTTCCCAGTGCTCTGGGCAGCAGTTTGAAGACAGCTGATCTCAGTCTGGCCAAGATGGTGAAACTCCATCTCTACTAAAAATACAAAAAAAAAAAAAAAAAAAATTAGCCAGGTGTGGTGGTGAGTGCCTGTAATCCCAGCTACTAGGGAGGCTGAGGCAGAGAACTGCTTGAACTGGGGAGGTGGAGGTTGCAGTGAGCCGAGATCGCACCACTGTACTCCATCCTGGGAGACAGAGCGAGACTCTGCCTCAAAAACAAAACAAAACAAAACCCAGCTGATCTCCTCTCCCTAAGTCAGTTTATAAATAAGGAAACTGAGACTTCGGTTCTGTTACTTGGTTGCAGTGACAGAAACCCTACTCAGGCTAGCCTGGGTGGCCAGGGCATTTGCTGGGATAGGCAGGGATGGAGCTGGCCCCAGGGATTGGGGGCATTATCAGGTTGCCAGTTGTTCTCTCTTGTCCCCCTCCTCACACCCACACTTCACCCCTACATCTGCTGGCTTTTCTGCATGCTGGTGTCGCCACCTCCTACCGTAGGCCAAATTCTCTTTCATGGTCAAGAATGTGGCTGCTGGTATTTCTGGACTGGCTTCTCCCACTTAACCCCAGGACAGAATTCTGACTGCCTCTCTCCTGATTCCAGGATGAAGACTTCTGGGGACACATTTGGAACCTCTGCCTATGGCTTGGACCACTCATGGTGTTAGGGGAATGAGATATCTGATGGCCCAGCCTTAGCCATAAGCTCAGCCTGAGACCTGGGAGGTTCATCCCAGAGAATGGGCAGGTAGCCCAATCATGGCCCCTAGGAAAGGCCTGAGCATGGAGTGGGTCCCCAGTCTGTAGGAGTCAGCTTCAGAAAACCTGGTCTGAGGCCCAATGGGGCCATGCACTTTCGTTGGCAGTCTTGGAATCCCTCCGGTTCTTGGTCTCATTACCTATGAATCAGGAAGACCACTTCCCATCTCACAGCCTTCTGATGATCATCAACTAAGAAAAGAGGGCCAGGCATGCGGGCTCACATTTATAACCCCAGCACTTTGGAAGGCCAAGGCAGGAGATCAGCCTGGGCAACAGAGTGAGACCCTGTCTCTACAAAAAGTAAAAAAATATCAGGGCATGGTGGTATACGTCTGTAGTCCCAGTCACTCAGGAGGCTGAGGTAGGAAGGTTGCTTGAGCCTGGGAGCTCGAGGTTGCAGTGAGCTGTGATTGCACCAATGTGCTCCAGTCTGGGTGACAGAGTGAGACCCTGTCTCAAACTAAACCAAACAAAACAAAGAAAAGAAAGGAAATTGAGGCCAGGTGTAGCTGCTCACACTTACAATCACAGCACTTTGGGAGGCCAAGGTGGGGGGACTGCTTGAGCTCAGGAGTTTGAGACCAGCTGGGATAACATAGCAAGACTCTATCTCTACTGAAAATAAAAAAAGAATTAGGCTGGGCGCAGTGGCTCATGCCTGTAATCCTAGCACTTTGGGAGGCCAAGGCGTGTGGATCACCTGAGGTCGGGAGTTCAAGACCAGCCTGATAAACATGGAGAAACCCCGTAAAAATACAAAATAAGCTGGGTGTGGTGGCACATGCCTGTAATCCCAGCTACTTGGGAGGCTGAGGCAGGAGAATTGCTTGAACCTGGGAGGTGGAGGTTGCGGTGAGCCGACATCGCACCTTTGCACTCCAGCCTGGGCAATAAGAGCAAAATTCCATTGAAAAAAAAAAAAGAATGAGTTGGGCATGGTGACGTGTGCCTGTGGTCCTAGCTACTCAGGAGGCTGAGGTGGCAGGATTGCTTGAGCCTGGGATATTGAGAGTGCAGTGAACTATGATCGTGCCGCTGCATTCCAGCCTGGACAATGGAGTGAGACTGTCTCAAAAGAAAAAGTAAAAGAAAAAGAAAAGAAAAGAAAAAGAAGTTGAGGAATGCTTCATAGCTAAATCAAGGAGGAGCGCATACAGCTACGCTATAGGTGAGCTTTCAGAACGGGCCCTCCAGACACCCAGTCACATGCTCTGGCTTTGGTGCCAGGAGCCCTTCCCCTGTGGGAGTCCTCCCAGAACTCCCTGTGGGGATGCAGGGGGAGTGTCCGGGTCAGCCTCTTCCTCTCCAGGTGAACCCCTTTCAGAACCCCGATCCACAGGCTCCTGGAAATACCTTCCCAGGGAATCAATTGCTGGTTTCTAGCATCTTCATTTCTGGGGAGTGTGATTCTTCTTTGGTTAAATAACACATTTTTAAAAATTGTTGTGATTCCATACCGAAGCTTCCCATATGGTTAATTGGAAGTGTTCTCACCAATATTGCAGGCTGTAAAAACTAATGAGGTAAATGGAAAATTTATCAAGTGCCACAGTTAGAAATTAACTTATTGCTTGCTGCTGCACTCATGACTAATGAAGTCAGAGGGGGCTCTTCATACACAGAACAAGAACACAAAGGGTGGCCAAACTTGCTGGCTGTGATGCCAAGGAAAATCCTTCCACCTGCCCTTCTCAACCTCTCTTCCCACCTCCCGTCTGCCAAATATCAGATGAGTATAGCAAATGACCAGGCTTCCTAAGTCTGTATCACCCAAAAACAGTACATGCATTCAATTATGTACCATATCAGCAATAGCAACAGTAGTTAGCATTTATTGATGCTTGGTGCTTGGCACTTATGTGCATTATCTCGAGGTCTTCTTACCTCAGGGAAGCGAGGCAGGTGCTATGATTACCCATCATTTACAGACAAGGAAACAGGCTCAGAGAGATGAAGTGAGCTGTACAAGGTCACCTATTCCTAAGCAGGGAAGCTAGAGTTCAAACCCAGACCTGATTCCAGTATCCACAGGCATCATACCTGCAGTACATGAATTCACTCATTTACTCAAAAGGTGCATTTAACAAAAGGTGCTGAGAGCCCACTCTGGGCCACACGTCACACGCTCCTGGAGATGCCAGGCTGGGGTGGGGCAGTGATGAAGGATGTGGTTCAATCCAGCTCCCTCTGCCCCTTGATGGCTGCTCCTCCAGATTCCTTCTGGATTCTGCTTCATGCCCTGGAGGCTGACCTGTGTGGCCCATATCATTGGTTTCCTGGACCTCTGCTTCTAGCTGAGCTTAGCCGATGGGGAGACACTGACCAGGAGGAGAGTGGGGAGGGGTGATCTTTCTTCAGCTCCTTCCCTGCTGGTTGTCAGGGACTGGTTGCACCTTTTACTAAACACCATGGCTTTCACTGTCACCCCTTACTTCTGCAGGCCGGGAATGGGCAGAATCCCCTGCTGTCACTGGTCCAGGAGACGATCCCATCCCTTTTTGGTTTCCTAAGCCTTGCTTCCACTTCCGTAAATCCCCCTTCAATAAATGCCTCTCAAATAATGACTTTGAGTGGTATCTCTTCCCTGCTGGGACTGTGACAGAGTCACAGGGTGGTTTGCTCAGGTGATGTGCTTGGGCCTCGGTGCCCTCACCTGTAAATCGGGGGTACTGGCGAGCTGTCATGTGGATTACAGTAACCAGGTGTAAAGTGCTTAGAACAGTGCTCAGTACTTAGTAGATGCTCAGTAAATGCCAGCTTTTCTTAAAAAAAAAATTAATTTCTTTTAGGTTCCAGGATACCTGTGTAGAATGTGCAGGCTTGTTACATAGGTAAACGTGTGCCATGGTGGTTTACTGCACCTATCAACCCATCACCTAGGGATTAAGCCCCGCATGCATTAGCTGTTAGTCCTGATGCTCTCCCTCCCTCTGGTCAGCTTTTCTTATTGTGAAAACAGGGTCCTTCCTTTAAGGACTAAGTACACTGATTTTCAATCTGAGCATCCATGGAATCACCTGAGATGCTGGATAGAGGTGCACAGTCCAGCTCCAGCCTCTGGGCCTAGGACAAGCCCTGCAGGTGACTCTGGTGAGACCCCCGTAGACAGACTCCAACCACACCAGAGGGATGCTGCCCAGAGGGAAGGGGCACAGGGCAGGCACCTTTGTCAGGTGGGCAGGCTGGACAGGGACGGCTTTCTGTGGGGTCTGCCACTGGATCCGGACCTAACAGTAAACTGGTGGAGCAAGGATGTCCAGGTCCAGGACTGGCCTGGAGGTGACAGCAACTTGGCATATCAGGGACAGCCAGAAATTTGGGACGGCAAAAAATGGTGAGAGATGGGGCTCTCTGGTAGGCCCTCTATTGGACTGTAGCTCAGATGTCATCTCTTGGTGAGGAGTCCTTGCAGGCCCCTGGCCTTGTCCGCCTGGCCTTTCCTTGCAGGCAGCTCCTCCACCCCTTTCCTCACACAGCCAAGCAGGACTGTCCGCCGATGCTGGAGTGTCCCTTCCTGCCTTTGACCCTTTGCTTAGAGGGCTCGCTCCAGCTGCAGCTCCACCCCTTTCCACTGTGAGATCCTCCTCACCCCTTTGGCCCCATTGCAAATGCTGCTTTCTTCAGGAAAACTCCTCATTAAACGTGTTGGAAAGACCTCTTGTACTTTTACAATTCTATGGTGCAGGATTTTTTTTATTTTTTCAGACAAAGTCTTGCTCTGTCACTCAGCCTGGAGTGCATTGGCACGATCTTGGCTCACCACAACCTCTGCCTCCTGGGTTCAAGGGATTCTCTTGCCTTGGCCTCCCGAGTAGCTGGGTTTACAGGCACCCGACACCACGCTAATTTTTGCACTTTTAGTAGAGATGGGGTTTCACTATGTTGGCCAGGCTAGTCTTGAACTCCTGACCTCAGGTGATCTACCTGCCTCGGCCTCCCAAAGTGCTAGGATTACAGGCATGAGCCACCACACCCAGCAGATAGTGAAGGAATTCTAAAAAATGCTAGCACTCAAAGCCGGCCAGCAGACAGCAAGCAGACAATCACCTGCTTGTAGAGTTTAAATTGATGCAATCGTTCAGAAATCCAATTTGGCATATGTATCAGGAGGTTTTAGAATTCTCTCCTCAAACCCAGTAAGTCCCACTTGTAAGAATCTATATTATGGAAAAAATTAGAAATGCTATCGGAGACTCTTAGATGAGATTTGTTATGGCACTACTTACTTATATGTTCCCCTAATGGAAACAGTCTACAATCCACCCTAGATGATTGTCAAGCGTGTCATGGCTAAATACATTATTACAGCAAGGCCATACGGTGAAATATCCTACCACTTATAAATTGTGGTTTCAAAGAATATACAATGACATGGGAAACCGCTTGTGATATAGTATGTGAACAATGTAGGCTATTTACAAAATATACATTTTTTTTTTTTGAGAGGGAGTTTCGCTCTTGTCACCCAGGCTGGAGTGCAATGGCCTGATCTCAGTTCACTGCAACCTCTGCCTCCTGGGTTCAAGCGATTCTCCTGCCTCAGCCTCCGGAGTAGCTGGGATTACAAGCACCACCACACCCAGCTAATTTTTGTATTTTTAGTAGAGACAGGGTTTCACTATATCGGCCAGGCTGGTCTCCATCTCCCAACCTCAGGTGATTCACCCGCCTCGACCTCCCAAAGTTCTGAGATTACGGGCGTAAGCCACCGCGCCTGGAAAAATATAAATATTTTTATATATGTATGAAGACTGGAAGGAAAGAGGAATAGATCAAAAGGTAGAGGCTGATTATCTCTAGTTGATGGGTTATGGGTCATTTTGGATTTTTGTCTATATTCTTCTGTATTTTTCACACTTTGTTTGTATTACCTTCATGATTTGAAAATAAACTCCTTTCTCCTCCAAAGAAAGCAAACTCCAAGGAGCTGTGCACGTCTCTTCCAGAGGACATTCTCCTGCCGTGATTGATGGTTCTGAGGGTGCTTGTTTCATTTTGAAATTTGACAATAACTCCTCTACAGGACGTGAGCTGTTTTTGCTTTCTTTTTTTTTGACTCACCTTTTGGGCATCCAATAGCTGAGTCCATGTTTGGATAAAGTAGAACTAGTTAACAAGTTGAAAGGAATCTTTGAACTTCCTTTGAAGTCGGCCCTAGGGCCCTGGGGTCACTGTATCTCCGGAGAACGGGGCTGGAGGGCCTGGCAGTGGAGGACCTGGCTGTGCTGATAGAAAAAGAGTGGGCCGGAAGGGGCCAGCCACCCTTGGCAGGACCTTGGTTCTGGCCATTCCATTTACTCATCTGGAAATGGTTCCATAAATTGAGGAGTTGATTTTTGTACACAATTTTTTTGTTCTTTAATAACTTACTTGTGTGTTTGCTTAACCATCGATTTTTATTTCTCACTGATTTTTTGGTTCTATTTATAGACCCTGCTCCGGAGATTAAACTTCTGCCTTTTCTTTTTTTTTTCTTTTCTTTCATAAAACTCTCAAGCCATCTGCCTCTATCCATTCTCTTTATTTTTGCTAACGTGATAGAGACAACTTTATCATCTCAGAATCTGATGAAGTTTGAAATGGAACGTGCATAGGCAGTCCCCGCTTTATGATGAAGCATTTCAAATCATTGCACTGTGAAGAAAAGGAAGATCTCCTTGGACTTGAATCGTCCTCTCCCTTTTGCTCCTCTTGGCTGTCCACTGATGAGATGAATTCTTTATTTGAGTTCACTGTTCTGGATCCCAGGGATAATGAAGTGTGCCTTTTTCTTCTGCTTGTTCTTCTAAATCCTGAAGAAAAGAAGCTCCTGTCACTCTCTCTCTCTGCCTCTCCTACCTCTCCCCAGCAAAAGAACCTTCCAGTGCCTCAGTTCACAGAACGCTGGTTTCTGAGTGCTTCGTGCTCCCTCAGGCAGGACCAGGAAGCCTTTCCTTGTCTTTTGTGGGGGCAAGGGGGAATTGGAGCCGGAGTGTTTGGGCTGGGGAAACACGGACGATTTCTGTCCTGTCTGTGTGTGAGATGTTATGGGAGACTGATCCCCATGGTAGCCACACCAGGAGCAGAGAGGGCAGCTGCTCCATGAAAGGCTTCATGCACTCATGTATTGAGCACTCACTAGGTGCCAGGGGCTGCTGTAATCTCCAGGAAAAATGGTAAGCAAAGCTAGATTGGCCCTCGTTCTCACAGAATGCACAGTCCCAGCGGGGAGGTGGACACTCATCAGAAACCGTACCTATGATATTTTGGACTGTGGTGAGCACTTCCAGAAGACCATGTGGGCCCAAGGTCAAGGGCCTGGGGCCTCAATTCAGCTCTGCACCAAGGCCCCCTTGCCACTGTGCCTCTGTCTTTTGAGGCAGGCAGGGTACTCCAAGGCTAGAAAAGGAAGCGTCCACGGAGGCATTTTCGTAAACTCTTTGCCCTTTCCGTCCCCCTCCCCATCATGCTCTGAAGGCATCTGTGTTCCTGGATGGGATCCATTGCGTGGGCTGCCGGGCAGGCTGAGATGGGCCTGGGCGTGGTGCCCCAGCTCGGCGGGAGGGTGGCAGGGAACCTGTCTGGTTGGAGTCAGGACTCAGCCGCCTAAAAGCAGGAGCCAGGGAGAACAGCCGAGCTGCGGGCGCCTACTTCTCACAGCCACCTCTGGGACTCTCAGCGCCTCGGGGTGCATCACCCAGGACTCCCCAAGCACAGGCCTCTAGGGAGGCAGACCTGTGAATGTTATTAACCTCAGGCCAGAGAGGGAGAAAGGAAGGGAGAGGACGTGTCTGTGTCCGTGAGCATGGCCACACATCTATCAGAGCCAGATCTAAGATTAGAACGGGTACATTTCTGGTGCCCAGATATACAGCCAAGCCCCAAACCCATGCTGTTTTTTGGCGAAGCTCTTTCCACATTCCTGTAGCTCAGATCCACCCTCGTTTGTCTCTGGAAATCTTGTAGCTGTCATAATCGTTGTTCTAATAAAATACTCATCTGACAGTCTATTAGGACGGCATATTGTTGACAGGAAATGTGCATTTGCTCTATTCCCTCTTCTATTGTCTATTTCCTGCCTCATTTTTCTTGGGAGGGCAGGAGTCACTGGAGATAACAGCATATTGACAAAGAGAAAGCAAGGGAAAGGGATCGGTGAAAGTGGGAGAATTCAGTTCTATTCCGCTGCAAGAGTTTCCAGCAGGAAATCCACAACTCGTTTCCTGCCAGTCTGCTCAAAACAGCGTCTGTCCCCTCTCCTCTCAAACAAATTGTCTCCTTAGCCCTGGGAAGCTGACTCCCTGGTCATATGATGGAGGTCAAGGCTGTTGTTTCTGGGGCCTGTGGTTGGGAAAGATTCCTCAAGAATACAGAAGAGAATGTGAAATTAACTATGTTTCCTATAATAGTTAACAGGACTTCATTGAAGCTGGTGGAACAAGAAGCCACAGAAAGAAGATAGTTTTCTAGAAATGTCTTGCCCACAAGCTTTTTTCTTACACTATCCAGTTGCAAATAGTACATCCCCAGGTGGGGAAAAAAAAAAAAAAAAAAAACACTTACGGATTGTGCAAACACCAGGGATGTGCCCGAAAATGGCAGTAAGTGGCCCCTTTAGGACTGGTCCAGCTGCACCCCAGGACAAACTCGTGAAGCTCTGGTTTGACTGAGTTCTGGGGCTTTGCCAGTGTAGGCCCTAGGAGGGAGGGGCTGGGAGCTGGTCATGGATTTAGTGCACAGATTTAGAGGGCCCCCAACAACTGTGCCTTCAGAGGCTGGCACTGCCAGGGCCCTGGGCCTTCCTGTTTTTTTTTTTTTTTTTTTTTTTTTTTCTGCTTTCACCAGGAAGAGCTGGTACATCCAGAGCTGGACCTGGGGGAAGAGGAAGGGATGGAGGATGTTCAGAGTGACTAGCCTTCACAATTTGCCTGGGACTGCTTCTCTTCTAGCCCTGAAACCCCTCACTCTTGGGAAAATCACAATGATTGGTCACCCTAAAAACGTGTATTATTCAACAACTGTCATGTGCATTGCTTTCTAATTCCAAATGGTTCCTGGGTGGTGAGCAAGGCACCTATGGGACCGAGAGGAAAAGAGACCGATATGGACGCAAGTGATGGACACTCTACTTACATCTTAGGCAAAAGGGAGCCTTTATTGGCTCAGAGAACCCAAAAGTGGAGGCTCTTGCTTCTTTCAGGCAGGCCTGGGGCCTGTACAAACTCCTGGATCCAAGGGCATGCTTGAAGTGGAACACGGCCCTTAAGCAAATTGCTGGCCGTCTCCAGCAGGCTCCCAGGTGAGCACCAGCTTCAGGTCTCAGCAGGAAGCCTGCCCCCTATCCCGGGCCCTGGCGGAGCTGGCGCCATCCTGTGTGCTTCCCAGACCCTGCCCCATGCTCCCTTCTTTTAGAGCATGCCACATTTCCTGGGGTCTGATCTGGTTCTCTTCTTCCCCCACAGCACTGTGAAGCCAGAAATAACCTGTGTCTTGTTCACTGTGGCATCCCCAGGACTGGACACAGTGCCAGGCAGAAAGTACTTAATACATGTGACAGTCACCACCTCCCCAGCACTCTGCTTATGCTGTCACGCTTGAGGCTAGCACTCTACATATATTATTTAATTTAATATTCATATTAACTGCATTAAAAAATTTTGCTAAAATATGCATAACATAAAGTTTACCATTTAAACCCTTTTTGAATGTACCATTCAGTGGCATTAAGGATATTCACATTGTTTTGCAATCATCACCACCATCCATCTCTAGAACTCTTTTCTTCTTCTCAACCTAAAACTGTATCCCCATTGAGCAACAACTCTCCAGTCTCCCCTCCCCCAGCCCCTGGCAACCACTCTTCTACTTTTTGTCTCTGTGAATCTGACAACTCTAGGAACCTCAGAAAGTGAAATCCTGCAGTCTTGGTGTTTTTGTGGCTGGCTCACCTCACTTAGCATAACATCTTTTCAAGGCTGAATAATATTCTCCAGTGTGTGTATTTCACACTTTATCTGCTCCTCTGTTGATGAACAGATTGCTCAGATGTTCAATGCTTCTACCTTTTGGCTATTGTGAATAAGGGTCAGGATTTTTTAAATCTTCATTTTACAAAAACAGATATGGAGGCTGAGAGAGTGTAGGCAATTTTTCCATGGTACCCCAAGTCACAAAACTGTCCAGTGGCAAATGCAGGTCTTGACTCCAGGCCTGTTGGAGGCTGCTGTACCATATCTCCTCTCATTCATGGCATGAATGCAAGGATAACTAAATGAATAAGTTTCTTAGAAAGCTACCAAATTGTACTGATGTATTAGTCTGTCCTCAAACTGCTATAAAGACATACCTGAGACTGGATAATTTACAAAGAAAAGAGGTTTAACTGGCTCATGGTTCTTTGGCCTATACAGGCCTCTGTTTTGGGGGAGGCCTCAGGAAACTTACAATCATGGCAGAAGGTGAAGGGGAAGCAGGCACATCTTCACATGGCCAGCAGGAGAGAGCAGGCAGGGTGGTGCTACACACTTTCAAACAACCAGATCTTGTGAGAACTCTTATCACAAGAACAGCAAGGGGGACGTCGGTCCCCATGATTCAATTATCTCCCACCAGGCCCCTCCTCCAACACTGGAGATTACAATTTGACATGAAATTTGAGTGGGGACACAGAGCCAAACCATACCAACTAATAAAGATAACACTAGCTGTTGTAACAAACTGCAAATTTTAGTCGGCTGGGCAGTGAAATAGAAGTTCACTTCTCATTTGTATAAAGTGCAGTGTGGATTGGTCCTGGGTTGGTGGTGTCATTTCTCCATGGGGTGACTCAGGGCCCAGGATTTTTCTTGTCATAGCTCCACCATCCCCTAGAGCCTGGAAATCCTCTACCCCCAGGCATTGGAAGCCTGGAGAGATCATGGGGGAAGCACATCTGATTTTGAAAAACCCCAGCCTGGAAATAACCACCTCTCCTCCACTTGTAGCCTGTGGTTTGGCCATGACAAAGGCAAGGGTGGCTGGGAGATGTCATCTGTAGCTGGGCGGCTGTTCCCAGCTGTACCACTATCTTCTGGAAGGTGGGGCATGAATTTTTTGTTGGATCATTTGTGAATCTGTCACACCAATGAGTGCTGTCAAATTTGGAGTGGGATTTTACATAGAGAAAGCTAGAAAAACACTTGTGTGTTCATGAGACCAAGGCATCAGGGGTGAGCACAAACATAATTTGAATGCAGACCTGTCTCTGCTAGTTAATCTCACTTTACAGTTCCCCCAATGTCATGGGTTATCCGGAAGGTTATTTCATGTACCGCCTTCGTGTGGAAGCACATTTCCATAGATAGCAGATAAAGATCTCTTAACCTTGTATTTTCCCTCATATCATCATAAATAGCTTATGCAATGCCATTTCAGTGAGCCTGACAGCTTCTACAATGAGATCTGGAAGCAGCAGCATATCTTCTTGTTATATATAAAAAAGAGTGACAGCATTCATCGTTTATGGTGACATCAATGAAGTCTGCTTGTAGAGGTTCCCCATCCATCCATTCATAATACCTTTTATGACTTTAGGCTTTTAAACACGGCCCTCTGGTCTATTTTTCAAATGTACCACCATTATCGGCGCAGGAAGCCATTCTTCAATATTTCATTTTCCTGAGAATATCTGGAATATCTTAATTCCTATGAGGCTTTTTCATGGGGTAGGCCATCAGGTAGGACTTTAATGGGAAAAGAGGGGGAAAACTGCTGCTGGATCATCCTCTCCCTTGTGACACCTGAGGGTGTGCTTTCCATTTTTTCCTTCTTGTTGTATTCCCCAAATGAAGACCCACGGGATATGCAGTTCCTGAGCACAGCTGTCTGCTCTGTACCGGAAAGTGAAACGGGTTAGAAAGAGGGGAGTTATAACACAGATTGTGTTATATTATGGGTCATTCCTGACCTGGAAACCTATCACCTCTTCAGATCCCTTGAGTTTGCCATCAGAAGAAGGAGAGACGGCCATTCAAGGTGAAGCCTGGAACCACCAAGGGTTGGGTGAGAAATGGGCAGTGAATGTGCTTCCTAAGATACCCTTTTGCTGATGAGAAGTGCCCTCTTGGTTCCCCAGGAAGTGCCCATTTGGACACAGATGGAGAATTACAATGGGCATTGCTTCTCAATGTTTTGTCACTTTTGTCACTTTTGAGGTGCCACGGGTGTCTTTCTTTGGCCACCATTTTGTGGTTTCTTCCTTGTCTGCAGATCTTACTAGAGTTAGGCAAAATCAATTTCAGGTTCAGCTCTAGGGGACTGGGAACAGTCTCCCTCCAGCAGGGACCTCCTTGGGAAGGCTGGGGAGAGCTGGGACAATCCCTGAAGCCACTTAGATAGGAAAAATCGCAATGAACATTGATTTAGGGAAGGACTTTGTGGGCACCTGACTCCGCCTGCCACCAGCCATAGAGGGCATGTTATAAACATGCCAGACATGCCAAGGATGGAACATTTGACCTAATTTAGCAACAACAAATCCTTTCCTTCACACGTACTTCTCTAATTACAAATAAGATCCTGGTAGGCTTAGCAAGGGTAAATAAAATAGATTCTCTCCACATAGTATTGGAGATGATAAATGTGTTCGAGAAAGGGCTTCAAATGCCTCACTGCTGATTAGAAAAGGCAAAATAATTGTGAGATAGTGACTAATAGATGGAAGGAATTGTGGCAGAATTGGTCTCCTTGCAGAAATGTCACCGGTCTGATCTTTTGGAGATAATTACCGTCAAATGTCTGTGTGTTTCATGCTCTACCTTTCAGTTGGCTGGGGCGCTGCAGGAATCCCCACATTGACTCAGCTGTGGGTGGCTCTGGCTTTCTCTCTGTTTGAAGCCTGTAACAGAGCCTCTCTGTTTTCTTAATGCAATGACTGTGTCCCATTCATTCGTCCCCTGGTGCCTAGTACAACTACAGGTACAGGAGAGGCATGCTGTATTTGTTAACTTTTGAGAGCCTATTTCCACATTTTTGGAGTGAGGTTAAAGAGCAGGTAGCTTGCAGGACATTACATGAAATAAATAGGATAAAGCATTTGGTTTGACTCATAAGAAATTGCTGACATTTAACTTTTAAAAACTTAATAAATACAATTTTATATGGTTACACTTAATATGTATTATTTATTATGGCATAATAAATTGCCCTCAAATTTAGCAGCTGAAAACAATAAGCATTTATTATCTCATAGTTTCTGAGTCAGGAATCCAGGTACAGCTGAGCTGGTGCCTCTGCCTCAAGGTCGCCAACAACACTGCAGTCAAGCTGTGGCCGGGGCTGCAGTTTCATCTGAAGACTTGGCCAAGAGGGAATCCCCAGCCTGACTGCAATGTGAGCTCACACACATTAACTGCAGGTAGATTTCAGTCCCCTGTAAGCTGGTGGAATGAGGCCCTCCAACTCCTTCTGGCTTTGGGCTGAGTCTGCCTCCAGCTCCCTGCCAGGCAGAGGCTCCGGGTGCCTCGTGACATGACAGCTGGCTTCCCCTAGAGTGAGTAGAGACAGAAAGCCCAAGACAGAGGCCATAGTGTTTTTATAACCTAATCTCAGAAGTGACATTCATCACCCCTGTCATATCCTATTTGTTAGAAGTGAGCTGTCAAGTACAACCCACACTCGAGGGACAGGTATCAGGGGGATGAAAACCAGGAGAGGGGCTTTCACTGGGGGTCATCTTAGGAGCTTCCTACAACATGTGACATCTAGCATGAGTCTAACACAAAGATCTTGGGCCAGGTGCAGTGGCTCGTGCCTGTAATCCTGGCACTTTGGGGAGACCCAGGTGGGCGGATCACTTGAGGTCAGGAGATCGAGACCAGCCTGGCCAGCATGGCAAAACCCTGTCTCTACTAAAAATACAAAAATTAGCCGGGTGTGGTGGTGCACACCTGTAATCCCAAGTACTCGGAGACTGGGGCAGGAGAATCACTGGAACCCAGTAGGCAGAGGTTGCAGACATCCGAGATCATGCCACTGCACTCCAACCTGGGAGATACAGCGAGACTCGGTTTTTTTTTTTTTTTTTTTTTAAAGATATCAAGACATGGTAGAAAATCAAGTCAGGTGTGGCGGCTCATGCCTGTAATCCTAACACTTCGGGAGGCTTAGGTGGGTTTCAGGTTGCAGTGAGCCATGATCGTGCCACTGCAGTCCAGCCTGGGCAACAAAGCAAGACTCTGTGTCTAAAAAGAAAAAAAAAAAAAAAAAAAAAAAAAAAGAAAAAGAAAAAGAAAAAAGAAAAGGAAAAGGAAATCAATAGGGGAAGGAGTTGTAGCATTGGAAATATTTCAATGTGCATCTTAATTCAATAGGAATAGAACCTTTTATCTCTTGTGAAGTAATGTGGATAGAAGAATCTGTAATAAAAATGCCCAGTGCCAGCAGTCCCTGAGAATCCCTTTTTATGGAATATCTTTGACTTTCTCCACCTTATACACTTGAGGTCTTCTTGTCAGCAGATTCTGAGCACCTGGCCTCTGTGAACACCACGTTGGACACCCAGGGGGCCTTTCAATGGCCAGGGGCCAAAGCCTGAGACGTGGGTGCTGCAATGTGGAAAGAGGATGGGACCTCTAAAGGAATAGGCCAGGGCTGAGTTGCCTGACTCGGGAATGTTGGATTGTGGGTGGGGTCTGTACCACCTTGACTCGGCAGTTCCAGCTCAGGGACAGGCCCGTCTGGGAGAAGATGCTGGAGGAGCAGAGGGAAGAAGGGGAAAGGAGAGCTTTTCTTTAGGTGTGAGTCTCCCTCGGATGGCTTGACACTTTCTGAGAGTAACTGCTGCACTCTTGAGTCTGGCGCATAGCAAGGAAGAAGCAGCTGGGTGGAGCCAGCTGGAGTAAAAGACTTAGGAAAATCACTGGTGCTGAGGGTTTGGCATTTTAAAACCACCATTCATTGAGCAGGCTTTGTGCTAAGTTCTTTAGAGCAAAATCCCTTTTATGCTCCTGATGGTGGTAGAAAGTGAGAGCTGTCGTTTCCTTTTTACAGATGAGACTCAGGGAAACAAGGGAATTGCCCAGGCACCCAGAGTGAGGTGCAGACCCAAGTGTGTCTGAGGATGGGACATCCTGCAGACTTTCAGCATTTGTGACTCTGAAGACATTACTGTGGTGTTGGAGCCTGGTCCGCTTCTTCCTGGAAGCATTATCTTCTTTGGCCCTTTCAATTTGAGTTATCTTGTTGCTGATACCTTCAATCATAATCAACTTAATTCCTACCTAGGCACATGGGCCCAGGTGAAGCTGTGTAAAGAGTGGAGCTGTGAGGTGCTCTAGGAAGCAGCAGAAGTGAGGAGGGAACTGGGCTGGTAGCTGGAAGACCCCGGGTGGAATCTTGACTTTGCCTCTTCCTTGCCCGGTGACCTGGTAAGTCCCCTAACTTTTCCAAATGGGTCTTTTCCTCATTTCTCTAATGTCAACAATCATACCTGTCCTAAGGCAGGGCACCAATGGGACTTCATCACCTGTGTGGATTCTTTGGATGGTGGCAGCCTCCTGAAGTCTTGCCTTGAGGATTGCGAGTTTGATTCCAGGCTCAGCTGGAAGGAGTTCTGGCATTGACTAGCTATGTCTGCCGTGGGTGAGGAATGGGAGTCAGGGTCCTTGCACCTTTACTTTTGTGCACCCTGTTCTAAGGCTTCCTGTGAGGTTTAAATGTGATGATGCATGTGAAAAGTCACACCTGGTTGGTACCAGTAAATTCTCATATTTTTCTCTTGGTTCATTTGAATGCAATTTATGATCAAGTTCAACTGCAACTGGAAACTGTTGACCAGGCCATAATAGGTACTCACTAAGTGTTTTTGGAGTGTTGGCAGGATTTGAGGCCAATCCAGCTCTTTCTGGGCCCAAGATGACCCCTGTTTGGGGCCCCTGCCCCCACACAGCTTAACGGAAGTATCCAACCTGGAGCACAGAGCCCAAGCACAGAGAGGGAAAAGGCACCGAAACAGCAAAGGTATTAACGTGGTGTATTTACACCCCCAAGTGCCTTGCTGTCATCAGGAGCAGCCCCTTCATGAGATATAAGTAATTTGTGCGGCTGATCCCCATTTTCTCATTAATATGCAAATGAGGCATGCCAGTTGTTAGGTTAGAAGAAAGCTGTCATGTTTATTGTGACAGATTTAATGGATGTGTTTGGATTGTGCATTCAATGTGTTTTCAAGAGCATGTCTTATCTTTGTTTAGGCAGTAAATCAAAAATGTAAACAACAATTCATTAGCATCTGTCAGAAGCTCAAAGCCACATTGTTTCACTTGACAATCTTCCCAGAGGTGGGGAAAAAAACCCTATATGTGACTTAGTCAAGATTAGTTGGAAATCGCACTGGCTTTTCCATCTTTTTGCTCACCAACGTGCAAGCAGTGACTGAAGAACAACTTCTCTGCTCGGAGAGCTGCAGGGGCCAAGGGGTCAAGAGTGGGAATCAGACGACGCCACCCAAACTCACCTGGCTGTGCCCATGGAAACTGCAAGCCTTGGAGCATGCCCTGGCGATCAGGTTGGAAAACAAAATCACAGGCACGTTGCCTCATTTCACCAAACATCTCAAGCAGCCCGCTAAAAGAAAACAGTGGAACACAGACAGAGATTTAGAAGGAAAAATACAATTAGGGGATAAGGACAGAATAGCATGATACGACTAAAGGGAGAAAATAATTCAGATCTGCAAATCTTGTTCTTCTATGTAGTTATTAAATTTGGTCTGCAGACTAGCTCTGAGCTTCCTGGGAGCCAAAGCAAAAAGTGATGGCGCATTAAGTTATAAAATTTACTTTTTTTTTTTTTTGAGATGTATTCTCACTCTGTCACCCAGGCTGGAGTGCAGTGGCGTGATCTGGGCTCAATGCAACCTCTGCCTCCTTTGTTCAAGTGATTCTCCTGCCTCGGACTCCCAAGTAGCTGGGATTACAGGCATGAGCCACCACACCTGGCTAATTTTTGTAGTTTTAGCAGAGACGGGACTTCGCCATGTTGGCCAGGCTGGTCTTGAACCCCTGACCTCAGGTGATTCACTCACCTTGGCCCCCTAAAGTGCTAGGATTACAGGCATGAGCCAACTTGCCCAGCCAAAATTCACTTTTTGAAGTGGTAAAATTAACTCCATCAAATATAAAAGGGCAGATTAGTATACGATTTAAAAGAAACAAATGGTATACTAATTTAGAACCGGTATACTAATTTAGAACCAGTATACTGGCTCTAAAAGCTTCATACTGAGTGCCCTGAATCATGCGGCCCAGGGCCCACACCCACTTATGGAACTGCTTAGTCTCCTTTGGGATGAGATGAGGATCTAATGTTGAAATACAACTCACACTTCGCCTTTATTCTTCTTTCTCTCCTGGCTTCTCCTCAGCATTGACACCTGTCCCTCAACTCTGGCCCCAGATCTTTCTTTTCCTTCCCAGGCAAGCTTCCGGGAAGACTTGTCTGTCCTCCCTGTCCCGGATTGTGTCCTCACCTCCCATCTGATCTTCCTGCCCCCATGGCTGGCTCCTGTCCTCACCTCCCCTGAAGGCAGCTCTGGGCACCCTCACGTTTGCAGGGCCTGGACCTCCCTCCTGATGCTCCCTCTTCTGGCAGAGTTTTCTTTCTCTGACCTCCTGTTCCTCGTTTTCCTGTTCTCTAAGGGCTGCTCTTCTTTGCCGAGTCCTCTTTCCGGCCTTTGTGCCTCTTTCCTGGGACTGATCCTTGGTGGTGCCATTTGCACTCTGGCGTTTCCTGAGGGTCAGCTCTTTGCTGAAGACCCAGATGGGTCTCTCTGGCTCAGTCCTCTCTTTTGAGTTTCAACCCTGCATGACTAGGTGTTCCATGGGACCCCCTAAGCTAGTGTCACCCCCAACTGCAGCACCCAAGTGGGAGCCTGGGGCACCCCCATCGCCTGTCCTGAGCCCCTGGCTTGTCTCCCATGGCCCTGTTCTGCAGCCCTTCGCTCCTGCCTCTGTCTGGGTTCTCACTACTCACCTGGCCTTGGGCGGCACCCAGGTCTGAGCCCCTCTGTTCCTTTTCTACCCTGGAGCTGGAGAGAAGGTCTTCCCCAGATGCCCCTCTGAGCAGGCCTCTTCTTACCCTGGAGTGGCGGCCCCTGCTGTTCTTGGGGGCCTCTGGGTCCCTTGTCCTGCTCTGTGAGCTCTGCAGCCACTCCCGTTGACTTCGTGCCTTAAGGCAAATGATCCCTCTCCTTGGTCACCTGCTGGAGTTTGCACTGTTTTTGTTGACCTTTAGTCTACGCCTTCCTGGGAACCTCCCCTGGGTGGACTCCACCTGTCCCAGGATTGCAGCTTCATTGACTCTTCTCCCCTTGAGGGAGTGGACCTCCTTCTCCATCCTTGACGGTGTCTGCTGTAAACCGGGGACCCACTGCCTGTTTCTGTGCAGCCCACGAGCGAAGAACAGTTTTTATAGATGAGCATTTGGAATCACAACGATGATAGAGAACCTTGACTTTGAACCTCAATTAGGCAAAATGCCATCCCTTTCAAAAGAGAGTTGATTCTTCTCGGGTTCTTTTGTAGGACACAACTGCTGACCCCTGGTCTAAATGACATTTAAAGAATGTAAATCTGTGTCACTTTACATCTTAAAACTCTTAGCTAGTGCTGCACATTCTTAAGGACAAAATCCAAAGTCCTTAGTGGGGTTTAGGCCCCTTGTCCCCTATTCCAACCTTATCACTCCTACAATCTGCCGTTAGGAACCCCTTCCAGGACTTCACATTCTCTGGGCTGCAGTGCCAGCGGCTCATGGGTTTGGTGCAGGCAGTGACTGTGTCTGTTCCATTCCCTGTGGCCTCCCAGCTACCACGCAGACAGAAACCACCGAATCTCTGTTGGGTGAGTGAATGAATGAAGGCAGGCCTGGTAGCCAAGCAGGCAAGGTTCTGCGGCACTGGCCAATCTCTCAGGCACACTGTAGGCCAAGTTCCCTTCCACCTGTGGATCACTGATTGGTGGCCAGGAGGTCTGAGGGTCGGTTCTCCAGTGGTGGCTGTTGCAATGACCACCCTCAGAAACAACTTGAATTGCTTCTGGACTTGAAATACCACAAGCACCTGAAAGGAGAGACCTAAGTTCCAACAAAAGCCCCTTGCACATTTTTGTACTTTGCCAAGGACATCCAGATCTACAGGGCCATTTCATTCTTGTCACATCCCTCTGGAAGCAGGCAGGATGGGCACACAAAACTCAGCTACAGAAGAGCAAACCAGAGCTCACGGGCGTCCAGCAGCCTGCCCGCGGTGACCGGCTTGCCAGATCTGGGGCTAGATCCCAGCTTCCTTGACTCTGGGCCAGCGCTCCTTCAATCCAATAGCCCTGCTGAAAGCCCCTCCTCCTTCCTCATCCCTCCTTATCTACCTCTGCTATATTTCACCAGGGCTGCTGAACGCCATTGGAGAAAAATCATCCCATGAAAAGCAGGATTAGAAATGGGGTCAGGCCGGGTGCAGGGGCTCGCGCCTGCAATCTTAGCACTGTGGGAGGCCAAGGTAGGTGGACTGCTTGAGTCCAGGAGTTTGAGACCAGCCCGGGCACCATGGTGATAGCCCGTCTCTATATATAAAAAATAAAACACCAAAGTCAGCTGGGCATGGTGGTGTGCACCTGTAGTCCCAGCTACTTGGGAGGCTGAGGTGGGAGGATTGCTTGAGCCCCAGAGGTTGAGGCTGCAAAGAAAAGAAAGAGAAGAGAAGGGAAGGGGAGGGGAGGGGAGGGGAGTCGAAGCGAAGAGAAGAGAAGAGAAGAGAAGAAAAGAGAAGAGAAGAGAAGAGAAGGGAAGAAAAGAAAAAGAAAAGGCAGCCACGGGTGGTTTCCAGTGTGGACAGTTTGTGATCCTTCTCTCCAGTGGCATCTTCCCAAACTGAGCTCACACAGCTTCCCTGAAGTGGCAAGAGAGGGCCTTGCCCCCCGCTTTCCAGAGAAAGTGGAGGCCACAGGCAGGGACCTCTCCAGCACTCTGACACCTTCCTCTCTAGCACCTTAACCAGTTTTTAGAGCATTTTCCAAAACTGAAGCCCACAGAACACTTGGTCTCCAGCAACAGTTGTTAACGAAACAGCATCTTGAGCCCGAGTTTGGATAACCCTGCAGCCCCTCAGCCCCTTCTAGATATAAATGTGCACATTACCCAGCAAGAAGGAGCTGGATCTCAGTGTGACCTGGGCGCACACATCAGCTCCAAGCACTCTGCTGTTGCAGTCAAAGTGGAGTGGAGGACTGGAAAGTGCTGGTAAACATTCAGATAGCAGACCACTGTTTCTCTTTGAATGTGACTGGCCTGAGATGACTTTGGTCCTGGGCACTTCTGCTGTCAAGAAGCTCATTTGGCTTTTGTAACCTGGTGTTGCTTCTACTTGGTTGACAACTGAACACCAGTCAGAACCTCACGGGACCCCATAGACCAGCATGGCGGATGCTGATCCAGAATCACTTCCCTTCCTCCCAGCTGCAGCCTCCCCACCCTCGCTCCTCACCTCTTGGCCTCCCTGCACCTCTGCACAGCCCATTCTTCCCCTTGCTGACTGCTCCTTCTTTGCACGCAGTCATGCTTCCTCCTTGTCAGTGGCCTTCTGGCCATCCTGGGTGCCCCCTTTGCCTCCTGCTCACAGCAGAGCTTCTTGAAGGAGTGGGCTACTCTTGCCACCTGCACTTCCTACATTTCCCTTTTATCTCCAGCTGGCCACATCTGATTTTTGCTCCTACCAGTTCAGGCTGCTATAACCAAAATACCCAAGACTGGGAGGCTTAAACAGTAGGCATTTAGTCTTCACAGTTCCAGAGGCCGCAAGTCCACGATGAAGGTGCTGGTAGAGCCCGTATGTGTGGAAGGCCTGATTTCTGGTTCACAGACAACAGATTCTTCCTGCATCCTCGCATGGCGGAGAGCAGGGGAGGAAGCAAGTCCCATCGTGTTTCTTCCTGGAAGGATGATCACCCCATCCATGAGGGCTCTGCCTTCGTCATCTAGTCACCTCCCCAAAGCCCCCTCTGCTAATACGTTCACCTTGGGGGTAAGCATTTGTCCTGTATCAGAGGTTTTGTGACTGTCTCCCCTGGGGGCAGGGACCACACCTCTCCCCTTCACTGCAGGCTTGGCGCATGGTGGGCTCCCAGTAAGTGGACGGCTGGGAGCTTGTAGCACCCACCATTTCCTCTTCTGAACACTCCCTCCCTCAGCTCTGGCTATCCAAGGTTTCTGGTTCTCAGTCTGGTGGATGGAAGTGCAGGTGGGGCAGAAGAGGTTGTCAGGTGGCCTCTGGGGAGCCAGGGTGGGGTTAGTCACTGGAGGAGGGGCTAGGAACTGGGGCGGACGGGACAGGCAGAGAGCTCGCTGAACAGGCTGCAAGGCTGGGACGTGGTCTGCAAGGTTGCTGTATATCCTGAGACCCTGAGCAGAGGCTGAATTTGCACAGAATGCCCTAAAGGCAAGGAGGTTCCATGGTGCTGTCTTCTCCCTGACCGCTCACTGCTTGGAGTCTGGCCCTGTCCTCCCTGAGGGCTTACAAAGCTATGCCAGCTTGGGCCCTGGGCCTGGGGATGGGTTGAAGGAGAAAAGGGTTAAGAACCTTCACTTTCAGCCCTCATCAAGATTTAAACCAAGAGCTAAAAGGGTGCGTGAACCTTCCAGTGCCACTTGAAATCCAGCTCCACATTTAGAGGGAATTAAAGTAATTGATGAACTTGTACTGGAGACACAGGATCACATAAATAAAGAGCTACAAGCTCTAAAAATAGCACTCGGGGCTTTTTAGTTTTTTAAATATGGTAAAGATCAACATGCAACACACCCCAAGAGGCTCCACGTCAAGCAATTAGGAAACTGGAGAGAACGGGAAAATGAAAATGTTTATTCAAAAATCAATATATTTATCCTAAAAGGGGTTAGTGAACCACACGAGTAAAGTCAGGTCCCACCACAGTCCCCAGAGTTGTTGCTCTGGGGCAAGGTAGGCTCCAGGCAGTAAGAGGTTAAGATATGGATTTCAACTCTGAAGGTGAAGGAAGAGCCCTGGGTGAGCTTTTCATTGTGTCGACTAAAAATGTTTTAAAAATCAATATAACAGTGTATAAAAGGATCTTCTCAAGATTGAGTCAGTCCCATTCATAGCCAAGTGTGCCACAGTAAGGAACGGACGAGCAGGATGTTTAATCCGCCCAGCCTTGCAGCTAATGAGGCGGGAGGATTTGAGTGATTGCTGATGCAGGTGGAAAACTGTTTCTAAAGAGTACTGATTGCTTCTGCAGGAACAGATGAGAAAGACCTGGCCCTTCCCATCCGCTGAGATTTTGCCCAGAGACAATAATTGTGTACTTTCCCTGGCCCCAAATGGGTCCGAATTGTAAATCATGCGGTAACATAATATCTAGGAGAATAACAAAGAGTCATTCAACAAACACTTGTCATACTCCTCTGGTAAGTCAGGGGCTGGGCCCTGTGCCACAGGGATGGATATACAGCTCGTGAGGCCAGTGCGTTGCCCTCTGGGAGCGCAGACGCTGATGTAGTGCCTCTCAGACTTTTAAACCAGAAATATGTGCTACGTTGTGATCCAGTATATTCGTGTACAGTATATTCGTGAATTATGGAACAATATTCACTTTTACTTTGCATGATTCCTCCCTCCCTCCCTCCCTTCCTTCCTTCCTCCCTTCCTCCCTTCCTTCTTTTGACAGTCTTGCTCCGTCACCCAGGCTGGAGAGAAGTGGCACGATCTTGACTCATTGCAATCTCCGCCTCCCAGGTTCAGGCAATTCTCGTGCCTCAGCCTCCCCAGTAGCTGGGATTACAGGTGTGCACCATCATGCCTGGCTAATTTTGTTTTTTGTATTTTTAGTAGAGTCAGCGTTTAGCCATATTGCCCAGGCTGGTCTCAAACTCCTGAGCTCAGGCAATCTGCCTGCCTCGGCCTCCCAAAATGCTAGGATTATAGGTGTGAGCCACTGCAACTGGCTGCATTCTGATAGTTTCTATTCTAGCCTATTTTATTGAAAAAAGAAGCGCTGGTTGCAACCCTCAAAATTGATTTCATGACCCACTGTGAATGGATAGTGACGTGAAGTTAAAAAATTCCTATCTAGAGGGAGGGCAGACATGAAAAGTGATTCAGGAGAAAAAAAAGTGCCTCGTGAGGGACTCAGGAGAGGGTGGGACCCTTCTGACTGGGGGTAGTAGGCAGGGTCCCATGGAGGGGGTGGCATTTGAGCTAGGCCCTGAGTGACAGAGAGATGCTTGTGATTCAGACAGGCTGAGCTGGGAAGAGTAATGATGTTTGCAATAACACAGAAATTTTTTTTTATTATTCATATAATAAGCAGGGCTACGCTTTTCAAGGGACTTTCCCACCTCTAGGTTTATTGGATCATCCTAGCAAACCTGTGACCCAGTTACATGAGGTATCAGCCACATGTTATCAGTGGAGGAACTGAGGATCAGAGAAGCAAAGGACTTTGCCCTAGGATACACAGCTCTTTGGCGTTGGCAGAGCCAGGTGTGAGCTCTGGTCTGCCTGGATCACAGCCCCTGTGTGGCCTCTGCAGCAGGAGGAACCATGCGGAGTCCTTGCTTCATGTCTGATGCCTGATGCCTGAGAGCGGGGTTTGAGAGCGCGGGACTGGGGGCACTGATGTGCATGGCTCTTTCTCTCGGCTCCTCACCTCCACAGATCAGCGAACGAACTGATTTGCCTTTGAGTCACAACCAGATAAACCCTCTTCTGGGTTTCTCCACAGGGACACCAGAACTTGGCAGACTTCAGCATCCCACCCAGACTCCTGGACAACTCCCCTCTTCCCTGGAAACTTCCCTTGCTCCCTGTGAGCCCAGCCTTACCGCCTGGAGGCCAGTGGAGCCACGTCTTGCTGTTCGCCATGGACAGGATCTGTTCTCTCCCAACCAGCAGGCTGCTTCCCCAGCCTCATCTATTTGACTTCTTTCTCTCAAGGAACTTACAGTTTAATCAGGAGTCTCTAATAGTACATGCATTCTAAATCGCAATCATTTATTGCATCTAGCCTGGGGCTTTTCTGTCTGTTAGAAATATCAGGGTTATTTCCTTCTTTTAAGAGTTTATGTTAAAAAAAACTTTACAAATAATGTTTGCTGTTTAATGTTCTCCCCTGAAACATCAATCTGCAAAAAATAGAAATCCTTTTTTACAATTCATTGCAAGGATAGAGTTCCAGTTTCTTATAATGTAATGAATGTACGGCAGATAATGGTCCAATAGTGCAAATGAAAGGCGCATATAATCAAAATGATAATGGAGCGTATTGTACTGCTTGTATAATACAATCCATACCAATATGGAAATCATATCTCAAGGCAACATTCCTCTCTTTGATTTTTGTAATAATTGTACATGTAAGAGCAGAGCAGCGAGAAGTGGGGGGACAAAGGCCTTTATTGCTTCATTAGGCAGCTGGCGTTCTGATGGTCCGGCCTGTCGACAGTCGTTCCTTAATTTCCAAGGGAAGCTTCTCCTCTTCCCGCAGACATGATTTACTGTTGACGCCAGCTCCCTTTTCAGTCCTTTCTCTGTGAACACTCACAATTAGATGAAATGAGCTTTGAGGGCCCTTTTGATCAGCACCTTCTGCCTGCTTGGCCACTGATCTGGGTTTGGATCAGACTGGAGCCAGGCTGCCGGAAGCTTGGGTGGGAAGGAAGAGGAGGCCTTGGTAGAGGCCTTTGAGAGCCTCAGGCTGCACAGCCTCCTTGGCGGGCCAGGCAAGGGGTGTGTGAGGGAGTGGAAGAGCAACAGGCACAGGCCCTGGCTACACCGCCTTGCAGTCTAGACAGGTCAGTGCACACCCAAGGTGGGAAATGTCCACTCTGAAGCCGGGCCTCAAATGGATCTTGGCTTATGCACCAACTAGAGTATGATCTTGTCCTTGACCTCTCTCAGCAGCAAAGGCGGCTCAGGGCAGAGCTGGCCTAGGGACCTAGGTCCTCAAACAGTACATCCACTGTTTCCACCATACTGGGGCTTGTTTTGCTGCAGCTGGACAGGAAGAGGGGCTCTGTGGGTCTGAATGGAAGGTCTGCGGGGCAGCCTTCAGAGGCTGGGCACCGGTGGCTGCCCTTGGCATTGGCCCTCTCCCTGTTGGTTCCTCTTCTCTGGCTCCTGACCTCAGCCTGCCCTGGCCTGAATAGCCGGCCACTTTTGTTCCCGTCTCCTCCTCCCCTGAGGCTTTGGGCATAAATGTGACCCTTCAGCTGGTAGCCCTGCCCTCTGGGACCCATGTGGTCCGCTTAGCGCTAGTTTCCTCCTGTGCTGGCACGGGAGGCAGCTAATGGCAATGACCGCCCCCAACCGCCTTGCTGGTCGGGGCTCTGCATCAGCCCAGTGGGTTTCCCAATAGCCCTTTCAGCTGGGTGCCTCATTATCTTCAGACAGGGACACGGAGACGTTGGCCAAGGTTGCAAAGCTGGGTGGCAGTGGTGCGGGGAGAGCCCAACTTCCTAAAGAGGTCAGTGTTTTCTCCTGGGTTCTGGGAACCAAAAGATGCTGGCGGAAAGGAAGTCCCACACCAGAGGAGTAGATTGAAAGTAACCTGGAAGTTACTTCTTAGAGTTCCTGGATCAGAGCAAACTTGGATCTTGCTCCTAAATGCTGTGTACCCAGCCACTCCTCCTGGCCCAGTGGGTCCTGGGGCCATGCCTTCTGGGAGCCTGGATGAGGTGGGGTGAGGTGCGGTGGCCCTGGCCCGGGGCGCCCCGTCATTGTAGGGTGGAAGGGAAGCTGTGGATGGTGCACTGTAAGGGTCAGGGGTCAGGCGCTGGGCAAGTGCGGGGCAGGAGTCGGGTGGCTCAGAACTGGAGGTGAGCTCTGGCAGGCCCAAGGGAGCCTGTGGCTTTTCATAGGTCGCTGGAGTCCGCAGCACAGGCTGGCTGAGGGCTGGTAAGGGAGCCGCGCTGATGGGGCAGAGTCTTGGGCACAGTCATTTGTGGGCTTTCTCTTGGAGGCACTGCCACTTCTTGACACCGGCCTGGGGACGCTGCCAGAGAGACCATGCTGTGTGACCCTCACTGCTGCTGAGGCCAGAGAGGGAGGTGATGTTCCGGGCTACCCGGGGAAATGGGGCAGAGAGGGAACTCAGGGGAAGCCAGGTCTCCATTTTAAGTCCTTTAACAAGAAAGCATAACATGCTGATGCCTCCCAGGTGTGTCTGCAGAGCAAAGCCTGGGGGCAGCCCCAGCTCTCAGGCGGATGGCCCCGGGGCGGGGGGTCCCAGCTCCTCTTCTTGTTTCCACACCAGCATCCACTCCAATCCAGTCATACCCTGTAGCCTCCTGAGGGATAGGAGAGCTCACTGGTTAAACTCACACCCCAGAGGCCCAGACTCCCTGAGCTTAAATTGCAATTCCACCACGTTCTACCTTTGTGGGCTTGGCCAAGGCCCTGGCCCTCTCAAAGCCACCGTGTTCTCTTGTGTACAACAGGGAATAACGGCAGCGAGGAAGTTGGAAGAGGACTGAGTGAATTCAGTGGGGAATGAACACCTGGCCGTATGCCCGCTACAGGCCGTAGCCATCGGTCACCAGGTAGGGACAACAGGCTCCCCTCCTGGGGGCAGGCCTTGACCTGCTCAGGACTCTGAGGTGTGTCTGCACTAAGGGGCCTCAGGAAGGGGTCATCGTTCTTTGTCTCTCCAGGTCACCACAAGCAGTGGGGTAACTAACGTGCACAGGAAGGGGTCACGTGCACAGGAAGGTGGCGTCGCCGGCAGTGGGAAGCAGTGGGATAACGTGCACGGGAAGGGGTAACATGCACAGGAAGGGGTAACGTGCACAGGAAGTGGGGGCAGTGGAAAGCAGTGGGGTAACATGCACAGGAAGGTGACGTTGAGGGCAGTGGAAAGCAGTGGGGTAAGGTGCACAGGAAGGTGGCGTCGCAGGCAGTGGGAAGCAGTG
>NW_012122376.1:3521934-3534509 GCF_000951035.1 Colobus angolensis palliatus | reverse complement strand
AGTGGGAAGCAGTGGGGTAACGTGCACGGGAAGGGGTAACGTGCACAGGAAGTGGGGGCAGTGGAAAGAAGTGGGGTAACGTGCACAGGAAGGTGACGTTGAGGGCAGTGGAAAGCAGTGGGGTAACGTGCGCAGGACGGTGAGGGCGAAGGCAGTGGGAAGCAGTGGGGAGTCAGGGGAGGGATGGATGTCTCCTGAGTGCCCACTACCTGCAGGCACAGGGTAGTGGATGCTGGGAGGTGCTGCCCAGAGACCCTTTACAACAAGCCAGGGAAATTGCCAGCTGAGGCTCCCAGCTCACTCCTGTCTGAAAATTTCCCAGGACTCCCCAACTGTAGCTGCACCCAATGACTGGGCTGTGGCAGAGAGGCACAAAGACCTCAGTTTGGCTGATGGATCATCAGAACCCCAGACCTTCTTCACAGGGGCTCATCTGAGACCACTGTGGCAATTTTATCACTGTTCAAGTTTCCCTACAGTCCAACCCCTAGCTCATATAGGCACCGACCCCTGAGGGCATTCCCAGTAAGCCTCCTGCCTGCAAATCTCAGAGACTCCCAGTCTGTTTCACGGGACTCACCCTATGACGCTGTTCCAAGCACTTCATTTCCTTCAACTTATTTTACTGAAGTCTCACAACAAATCTGTGAAGTCAGTGCTATTGTAATTCCCATTTGCAAAATAAGAGACTAGGGGAACAGAGATTAAGTAGCTTATCTAAGGTCAAATAACTAGTAAGTGGCTGTATTTTTTCCCCCCAGCAAACTGCACAATAACAGTAAAAAAGTCCAGTTGTGACCCCCCGCAGTGTTTCCTAAGGTGTTCTGAGGAGTCCTTGCATCAGAATCACCTGGGCTGCTTGTTGCGTGGCAGATTTCCAGGCCCTGATTGAATCGGTATCTCTGGGATTGGGTCCCAGGAATCTGAATATTTAACAAGCTCTCTGTGCAAACTAATGCGGGAACCACTGAGCTCTGGGGAGAAGCATCGGATGCTGGAAATCTGACAGGGACAATAGGGATTGTCAAATGCTTTTGGCTGCAATTGAAATGAGGCTCCAAAAGGCAGGCAGGTGGTCTCATCCAAATTCATGGAGGCATCAAAGGGAGATGGGTCTGGACTTGAACTGTCTCAACTCCTAAATTAGTTGACTCTCTTCCACACGGCGTGGACACTTCTTACTTGCTGCTGTTGGCTCAGAGTACATGTGGACAGGATGAAGAGTAAGACTCTGAACAACATTTTTCGGATTTTAAAAAATTGCATGAAGTCTTAAAAAGTTTACAAAACCTAAAATTTGACCATTTTAATCATTTTAAAGTACATGGTTCAGTAGTACTGAGTGTATTCACAGCAACCATCACCACCGTCCATCTCCAGAACCTTTTTCATCTTATAAAGCAGAAACTCTATCCCCATTAAACCCTCACTTCCCATTCCCTCCCACTCCCAGCCCTGCCAATCACTATTCTATGTCCTGTCTTTATGAATCTGACTACTCTAGAAACCTCATATAAATGGAATCATGCAGTATTTGTCCTTTTGTAACGGGCTTATTCCACTTAGTATAATGCCCTCCAGGTTCATCCATGTTGTAGCATGTGCTAGAATTTCCTTCCTTTTTATGGCTGAATACTATTCCACTGTATGTATGTACCTCATTTTCTTTATCCATTTATCCACATGTGGATGTCTGGGTTGTTTCCATCTTTAGGCTATTGTGAAAAATGCTGTGAACATGGGTGTACAAATGCCTCTTAAAGACTGTTTCCAGTTTCTTTGAGTCTACACCCAGAAGTGGAGTTGCTGGATCATATGGCAATTCTATGTTTATTTTTTTTTGAGGAACTGCCATTCTGATTTCCACAGCAGCTGTTCCATTTTACATTCCTGTCAACAATGCACATGGGTTCCAATTTCTCCACATCCTTCTCAACACTTGCTCTTTTCTTTCTCTTTTTCTTCTTTTTACATAATAGCCATCCTCATGGGTGTGAGGTCTTATTGTGGTCACTTTAGTTATTTTATTTTTAAAAATGTTTTTTGAGACAGGTTCTCACTCTGTTGCTCAGGTTGGAGTGCAGTGGCACGATCTCAGCTCACTGCAACTTCTGCCTCCTGGGTTCAAGCGATGCTCCTGCCTCAACCTTCCAGGTAGCCGGGATTACAGGCCCCTGCCACCATGCCCAGCTAGTTTTTTTATTTTTAGTAGAGATGGGTTTTCACCATGTTGGCCAGGCTGTTCTCAAACTCCTGACTTCAGGTGATCCACCCACCTCAGCCTCCCAAATACGGGTGTGAGCCACCATGCCTGGCCCCATTTAGTTATTTCAAAGCATGTTCTTGGAGCCCTTTTTCCCTGTAGGCTGCTCCTAGACATCCTAGCCATAGTTGCCAGGCTGCCGGAGCAGGTGTGGACAGAAGGTGCTCCACCCTCTCACCGTGCTGTGGTAGACGTTCCATCCCACTATGATGCAAAGGGAGGCAAGAGGGTGCTGATGGGCAGCAGTCACCAGGATCTCAGCCCCAGCTCTGTCACTAATGAGTGCAGGTTTTGAACGCGTCACTGACTGTTGGAGTGGCAGGGTCCTCATGCCCATAGATGAAATGGTGTTTCTGCTAGTTACTGCATCATACAAGAACAGCCGGGTGGTTGCTCACCAAACCTGAAGCGCGTGTTTGGGATGGTCTGACTTAGCATATAGGCCATGTAGCTGATACAAAACTTACTTTGGGAGACCATGGGGAACCCCCGTGCAATGACCGGACATTCAGCCTCTGGAGGAGCTGAAGCCAGGGTTGCAGAGGTCCCTGTAACCGCTGCTAGGGAGAGGCCTATTCATATTAAGACGCTGTGGCCAGAGGATGGACCTTCAGATAATGAGCCTTGAATCAATGCATAAGACGGAGCCCCATGTGGCAGAGCGGCTGGTTCAGAGTTGCTGAGCCCTTCCGGGCAGGGGCCTCACAGGGAGGCTGTGGAGTGGGGTGGATTTCCCGGGGCAGCTCCTCCACCAGGCTGGGCGGGTCAGCCAGTCTGGAATTCAAGCAGTTGGGATCCACTAGCCCAGGGCTTCTCAAACTGGAATGTGGACATGAATCACCACGGATCTGGTTACATTGCAGATTCTGACTCAGCAGGTCTGAGGCGGGGCCTGACATTCCGCATGGCTGGCCGGCTCCCAGCGATGCTGATGCTGCTGGTTCCTGGACCACCCTTGAGACCCTGGATGACCTCTGAGGCGCTACCTCGTTGCAAAAACCCTCAGCTCTTGAGACCTCTTCCTGCGCTTCCGAAACCCTTTCGGATAATCTTTTCCTGCAGCCCTCACAAAGAGCTTGGGGTTGCAGTTGCTGCTGCTGTTGACTCTCGAGTGGCTAAGGGCATTTTCATTAAATTTTGTGAAGCTTTTCTAGAGCCCGAGCTCCCTAAGGATGGGGAATTCATCTCACCCAACACTTGGCATCCCCTAGAGAACCTAGTCCAGTGCTGTGCTGTCTTCTCAATACTGTTTGTTAGAGGAATAATAATAACAGCCCTCATATGTGTAAACACTTCACAGTTCACAAGCACCTTCACATGCTTAATTCATTACCTGCCATTTCTCTTCCGATGAAACCGGCAGGCTTACGTGCTAGGTGTGAATTTCCTCATTTTTATCCTCACAACAATCCTGTGAATTACACAGGGCAGGTATTAGCCTGCCTGCCAAGAAGGGGACCCTAATGTTTATAGAAACATTAAGCGTGCTGCCCAAGGTGTCCTAGGGGACAATGGCAAGCCTGGGATCTGTCTCCAGGTTGCTGCTGCCACCTCCCTAGAAGAGAGTTGGGACCACCAGCAGGAGTAGGGACTTGGGCTCCAGATGGTGGCCACTCCTTCTCACTGGGCCATTCCAGTGGTGGCTGGCCAGTGTTTCTGGGTGCCAGCCCTGTGCTGCATCCTACCTGGGCCAATGCCCTATGGCACAGGTGACCTCCACATGACTTCTTTTCTGTCCTTTGCATTGAAGGCCCTTGCACTGCAGGGTAACAGCTCAGAGGACTGGATTTTTGGTTGTAGCTCTGTTACTTCCGACCATGGGGCCATAGACCAGACACCAACTGAGTTTCGGTTTCCTCTTCTGTAAAATTTGGTTGATGCTGTAAGCCCAGCTGGGTCACTGGGCTTCGTGAGCCCACACCAATAGCACTCTGTGGAAATGCTTTGTGCATGCAAAGAGATGTACATGCTACTTCTTCATCAAGCATGTACACTGTAAAACAGAAAGGCTTTTTTATTTTCAAAGTTTGGGTATTTACACAGAGGCACTCGCCTATACGTGATCATTTCAGTGGCTCATTTGTTTGTCTTGCTGTGTAAAACAGTAAGACGCGAGCCCCTCCTGAAGCCATTGGCAGTCTCCTCACAGCTTTGAAAGTTGATTTCCTTTGTCGTCCTTATACTTCCCAAGGGTGAGCCTGAGTCATCCAGCATCAGGATGCGAGCTTTGAGTTAAAAGTTAATTATACTTCTTTATCATATTGAGGACATTTAATTTTTTTAGTGATTTACTCTGCTTTGTAATTATAGATGTGGTGATTAGAATGTCTTATATTTGACATTACAGATTTTAAAAAATATGATTTATCCCCACCACTGATTTAAAACTCTTCCTTTATATGTTTTTATTCCTGTTTGTGTGACAGTGTTTAGGGACTCTGGCCGGGCCTGGTGCCTCTGTGGGGGCTACTAGAGGCGCTGTGTACATACATAATTAAGGAATTTCAAAACACAAATGACTGCCTTTGGGGCCAATAGCCACTGCAGTTTCCATCTATCATGTCAGCCCTGGAGATAGTTGTGTATTTGGTAAAGTAAATTAACATACAACAACTTTGCTTAAAATAATGTTCAAATGTAAGATGTAGCAAGAAGCAGGAAAAACAAACAATGAAAGGGTCCAGGGAGAGTGAAAATCACATACTTAAATGCGAAGAAAATCTTTGCCTGGTGCCTTTATCACCTGTGGGTTACAGCACAAAGCCACCTGAAGACCCGGAGCCCTTCTTCACCTCCTTTTGTTTTCTGGCCAAACTTTCTGTTCGATTTGCACCATCTCTGAGCAGACCTTGGGTTTGGAAGGGACCTTTGGAGCCTCATCTTTGTCACATACTTTGTTCTTTGAAAATGTATTATAGAGACAATGGAACAGCATTTCAGAGTTTTGGAAATGGGAGAGAAATCTCCCAGCAGCCGAAGAGGAGCTGCCTCAAATACCAGCCCAACGGGAGGCCTGTCTCTGGCTTTTATGTTCAAGCTGGGACTCTTGGCCTCAGAAGCCTGCTTCTGGTTTTGAAAGTTGGTCCCTTCCCAGCATTATAGCATTACAATTTTTTTTTTTTTTATTTTGTCACCAATAAAACCATGTTCGGGGCTAATACTCATGCTTTAAAAAAATTGCAATTGTCCTTTGGAGCCCAGTTAACAGAAGCAAATTTCTTTAAAACAGATGTTGTGTTTGTGGTCTGATGCTGATGTGGATGAGGCTATTTGGAAGGGTGCAGAAGTTTTCCCATCTCACTCGGAAGGAAATGAGATGATGGTTCTTCATACACAGAAGCCAAAAATCAACTGTTATTATACTAGCCAGCAATAACCACAGCTAGTGTTTCGGTGTATGTCTTTTTAGAACTGCTTCTATGTGAGTTTACACATCAAGATTAATCTTTTTAAAAAATATAAGCTGGATATACTAATGTTTAGCCTTTTTTCTCACTTACTGTACTTTGAACACTTTACACCACTTTTCCAAGTTAGTGAATGTTTGAGCACTTTTTTTTTTTTTTTTGAGATGGACTCTTGCTCTGTCATGCAGGCTGGAGTGCAGTGGTATGATCTCGGCCCACTGCAACCTCAGCCTGCCAGGTTGAAGCAGTTCTCCTGCTTCAGCCTCCCGAGTAGCTGTGATTACAGGAACCCAGCACCACGCCCATCTAATTTTTGTATTTTTAGTAGAGATGGGGTTTTGCCATGTTGGCCAGGCTGGTTTCGAACTCCTGACCTCAAGTGATCTGCCCACCTCGGCCTCCCAAAGTGCTGGGATTCCAGGCACGAACCACCATGCCCGGCCCTAAGCATATGGTTTTTAATGGCTGCAAAAGGGCCCATGACCCAGCTGAGATCATCATTTCTGTGGTCTTTTTGATACCGATGAAAATTTAGGCCCTTTCCTTTTTAAACTTTTTGCTGTTAAGGATAATGTTTCAGTGAACTTCCTTCTACGGGTATCTTTGTGTGTCTGTAATAATTTCCTTAAGATAAATTCTTAGAAACAGGGGTGCTGTATCAAAGGTTATGCACATTGACATTACCATCTATTCCTCTTAAAAATAGCATTTTCCCTGGCAAAACAGGCAAAGTGCGTTAAGACATCTGCTGCGCTTGCTGCAGCATTTAAGTAGAACATCTTCTCAGCAAGAAGGGCTGAAACTGTGTTGTCTACAGCAGGCTGGCTGCTGGATATCACTCCAGAAGGAAACTAGCAGTCTGCGGAAGAGGCAGGGTCACCAACACCTGGGAGGGCAGTGACTGAGCCTCTTTCTCATCCGTGAGTGCTGGCATCAGCCCCTACCCCAGGAGCAGACACCATAAGTGACAAAGGGAACAGCTCCCTGGGGAGGAAGCTGCCAACTCCTCCCTAAACCACAGGTAATCCTCACTAGGGAGGAACTGACAGCCCAGATTCTTCATCTGTTGAGGGTGATTCAGTCAAGATAGGGTAATGGAATTCAGAGCTTTGTAAGAAAAGTGGTTGTTGCAAAGAGCTGGTGTATTTAGCATTGTGAAAGGAATCGTGGTCACAGAAGGTTTCAGAAGCTTTGTCAGTAAGACAGATTGCAGAGTTTCAGATTTGCGTTGGGTGGAATTCTGTGGGATGCCAGCATTAGAAAGCAAGCCACAAGGCTGTTGTTTTTTCAATTCATTAGAACAGCTGGCTCTCCAGGTGTAATTCATGAAATGGATTAGATTATATCCTTCCTGATAGGCTGTCACCCTAATGAAAGAATGCGGTTTCTGCCTTGTCAGCATGCAGTCATCACTGTGTTCTGATAATAGGTCCCTAAATTTTCTCAGGAGAACACCATTTCTCCATTCTTAATCCTCCTGGTTTCACTGGAGTTGATAATCCAACCTCACCTGGGCCATGCAAGTAAAGTATGTCATCTCCCTGACCACCATGATTGATCTAGGATGGGCATGTGATCAAGCTCATCCAATCAGAATGCATCTCAGAACTTTTGCTTGAGCACTTCCTGGAAAGTGTTCTGTCTTTTCCTCTGCAGTTAATGATTGGGAGGCGGTGGCCTGGTGCAGCTAGGAAACCCTTGCTGGGAAGCGTTGCTCTGTTTGGGAAGTGTTTTTAGAGAATAAAGTCAACGTGAGAGAAAACAAAACAGAAAGATATAGAAGTACAACTTTTTATAGATATAATTGGAGCTCTTGGATACAGGTGTGCCTGAAATAGAGTTATAGCCGGAGTTTTCAGTTATTTGAGCCATTATACTCCTTTCTGTTTTGGTTAAGCCAATTTGGTTTAAGTTTCTGCCACTTAAATTCAAGATTCCTGACTACTACAGATATATTAAATTTCAAGTTGATTCGTAGATGTGAATGAGGTAATGTTGCCCTTAAGCCTATGTGAATGATCTAAGTCCAAGCTTAGTGTTACAGGACAGGAACACAATGTCTCAAAGACAAGGCAGTGGCAGATCAGTGCTGGGTGGTCAGGGAGGGAAAGGATCACATTCTGCAGGTAGGATGAGGACAGGAGTCACAGAAAAAGTGGTATTTTTGATGAGTCTTGGAAAATGACAGGTGGGATTGGCAGGCGATGACATTTCTGGTAGAGAAACAATAGGAGCAAATGCTGAGAGGAGAAAAAGCAAAGTGCATAGCCCATGTTGGGAGAAGGCAGGAGGTAAAACTAGTAAGAATAGTCGGGGTTATGTTGTTTGGATCCTGAATTCCATGCTGAAATAAAACTTAATGAGATTTTTGCCTTTTGTGTATGACAGAGAAGCTTATATTAGACCAACAGTCCCACTGAGAACAACTAGAAAATCCATGCAAAATTAAATAAAAACCCCAAACCAAAAACATCTGTTTGAAAGCATTGTAGATTTGCCATGATAGCCAAGATTTGAGAGTCAAACATCTTGGAGCGTTAAGGCGCCACTGAGTTTAGCTCAACATTCTGTATGTTGCTTTTACTTTGGGGTGATTTATTGAAGTTTGCTTGTGACAAGAGGCTGAAAAGTCTGGTAAAAGGTCCTTGCTAAGAGGCAGAGAAGCCAGTCGAATTTTTATAATCTTGCAGGGCTAGGGAAACAAAATTGGAGATTGGGGCCACTTAGGTAAACAAGAACATAAAGAGTCAAAATCATGGAAAGAAGGGAAGTGAAAGGAATTGAGCCCAGGATGTGATGTTTTTCACATTTAGGTATTGACCAAGTCATAGTTGCACAGGGCAAGAAGCTAGGAATCCAAGAAAAAAGTGGCTGAGAAAACAGTAAGTTATTGGCAGTTTCATGGTGCTGGAGAGATAAATATTTGAATTCAGGAGCTGCCTAGGAGGAGGGGCCCTAGTAAGTACTCCAAGCTGACTTACTCCTAGTAAGTACTCCCAGTAAGTAAGGTTCTGAATTGGACATCTGGAGGGTTATACCCGTAGGTGGTGTGAACTAGAGCTTTAGAAAGACTGTTACTCAGACTAAGGTCAACAGTGTCACTGACTGGATTGGAAGCCATCTGCTCTTACTCTAGCTATCTGAAAGATGATAGAGTTGAAGCGTCTTTGGAGGAAGACATCATTATCCTGACCTTCTCCATTTTTCATATACCATATCTGGCTCCCAATTAAACATTCTCGGAATACGAGGCTGGGTGCGGTGGCTCACACCTGTAACCCCAGCACTTCGGGAGGCCAAGGCGGGCAGATCACTTGAGGTCAGGAGTTGGAGAGCAGCCTGGCCAAAATGGTGAAACCCTGTCTCTCCTGAAAATACAAAAATTAGCCAGGCTTGGTGGCAGGTGCCTGTAATCCCAGCTACTTGGGAGGCTGAGACAGGAGAATCACTTGAACCCAGGAAGCGGAGGTTGCAGTGAGCCAAGATCATGCTATTGCACTCCAACCTGGGTGACAGAGTGAGACTCTGTCTCAAAAAAAAAAAAAAAAAAAAAAAAAAAATTCTAGGCATACCAAGAAACAGTATCAAAAGAGGGGAAAAAAATCAGAAGATAGAAGCAGACCCGTAGGTAAATCAGATGTTGCACTTTTTATACATGGACCTTGAAATTAACTGTAATTGATATGTTCGAAAAATAGATGACAGAAAATTTCTTCAGAGAACTGAAATTTATGAAAAGAACCAAATAAAAAGTATAAAACTGAAAAAGCTAGTAACACAAATTTAAAATGTAATATGTTTAATAGTAAATTTTATACACTAAAGAGATGATGAGTCACCTGGAAGACAGATTAGTAAGAAATATTCAGACTAAATCTTGAAGAGCAAAAAGGGTGAAAATTATAAAGAAAAAACATGAGAGAAATAAAGAAAATGGTGATGAAAAGTCAAACTTATGTGTAATTAAAGGACAGAAGAGGGAGAGTGTATTAATCCATTTTCACACTGCTATAAAGAACTACCTAAGAGTGGGTAATTTATAAAGAAAAGAGATTTAATGGACTCACAGTTCCACGGGCTTAACAGGAAGCCTGGTTAGGAGGCCTCAGGAAACTTAATCATGGCAGAAGGCAAAGGGGAAGCAAGTGGAGAGAGGGAGAGCAAGCAAAGGGGGAAGAGCCACACACCTGTCAAACAACAAGATCTCGCAAGAATTGTACCATGAGAATAGGAAGGGGGAGGTACACCCACATGATTCAACCTCCTCCCACCACAGCACTCTCTCAACATGTGGGGATTACAATTCCAGATGAGATTTGGGTGGGGAAACAGAGCCAAACCATATCAGAGAGTGATCAGCAATGACATTTGAAGGGATTTTTGAATGTTCAAAAACTGATATAATACATCAAATCACAAATTCAAGAAGACCTACAAACTCTAGCCAGGAGGAATATTGAGAAAACTACCCTAGTCACATCATAGTGAAATTGCCAAAAACTAAAGACAAAGAAAAAATATTAAAAGCAGCTAACAGGGCAATATTACCTTCAAAGGAGCAGCGATAAGACAATGGACTTCTTGGCAGGAATGATGGAAGGCAGGAAACAATGGAATAACAACATTAAAGTGCTAAAAGAAAAGTAACTTACCAACTCAGATTTCTATACACAAAAAGAATATCTTTCAAAAGTAACAGTGAATACACACATTTTCTGTCAAGTAAAACCAGAAAGTTAGTTGTCAAGACACTGGCACTAAAAGAAATATTAAAAGAATTTCTTTAGATAGAAAGAAAAGGATCCCAGATGGAATTAGAAAAATATGGAAAGAAATGAAGAGCAAAGAAAAGGGTAAGCCTCTGGGTAAAAGTACACTGACTGTACAAAACAACATGATACTGTCTTTCAGGCTTTGAAATAGATATAGAATGAAGATGCATGACAACAGTAACAAAAGAGGAAGGAGAAAGTGATGCAAATGGACTTAAAAGGCTCTGAATTCCTCAAGTTGTTTAGGAAATGATAAAAGCACTAATTTAAATGATACTCAAATAAGTCAAGGAGACATGTTGTAATCCAGTGACAACTTAAAGAGTACAAAAATAATGTATAATTGACAAGTTAGTAGACAGAAAAGAAGAGTAACACAAAATACTTGATCAATCCATAAGAAGGCAAAAAGGGAATGACAAAGAAATAAAAAAAAAAAAAACATACAGGCCAAATAAAAAGCAATATGAAAACAATAGATTTGAATACATATCTTAGTACATTAAATGTAGATAAATTAAGTATAAATTGATGGATTCAATTAAAATACAAATATTGTCAGAATAGAGAAGAGAATAAAGCCCAACTATAATGATTCAACTATGTGATAAGGGACACAAATTCAATATAGCTTGCAGAAAGGTTTAAAGTAAAGCAGCAGGAAAAAATATACCCTGAAAAACCAACCACGTTAAAGATTTTGTAGCTTTACTGATACAAGACAAAATAGACTTTAAGATGAGAGCATTACCAGAGATAAACAGAGACATTTCATTGTGATAAAAAAGCCAATTCATCAAGAAACGTAATAACATAGCTTCACAGCTAATACTGATAAAATAAGAAATAGACAGTTCTACAATTATAGTGGCAGACTTTAATAGACCTCTGTCAGTAATTGTTAGAACATACAGCTGAACTTCAGTAAAAAAAAAGAATATTGGAATAACACAATGTATAAACTTGACCCTAATTGACATAGAACATGTTACCCCAAAATGACAGATTAAACAGTCTTTTCAAGACTACATAGGATATTCACCAACATCATTGACCGTGTGATAGATCATAAAGTAAGTCTAAATAAGTTTCAAAGTATTCGGAGGATAATCTCTGACCACAGTGGAATTAAACTAGAAACCAATTATTTATTTATTTGTTTATTAAATTTTTTTTCTGAGACAGAATCTCACTCTGATACCCAGGCTGAAGTGCAGTGGCATGATCTTGGCTCACTGCAGCCTCTGTCTCCTGGGTTCAAGTGATTTTCCTGCCTCAGCCTCCCAAGTAGCTGGGACTACAGGCATGCCACCACACCTGGCTAATTTCTGTATTTTTAGTAGAGATGGGGTTTCATCATATTGGTCAGGCTGGTCTTGAACTCTTGACCTCAAGTGATCTTCCTGCCTTGGCCTCCCAAAGTGCTGGGACTATAGGATGGCACCACACCTGGCTAATTTTTGTATTTTTAGTAGAGACAGGGTTTTGCCATGTTGGCCAGGCTGGTCTTGAACTCCTGGCCTCAGGTGATCTTCCCGCCTCAGTCCCCCAAAGTGCTGGGATTACAGTCATGAGCCACCATGCCTGGACTAGAAACCAATTTTTAAAAAGTTAATTAGAAATTCTCCAAGTATTTAGAAATTAAGCAATATACTTCCCATTAACTCATAGGTAAAAAATAATCTCAGCAGAAATTATAAAATATTTTTAATTCAATGAAAATGAAAATATAACATATCAAAAAAGTGGGATGTGGCTGGGCATGGTGGCTTATGACTGTAATCCCAGAACTTTGGGAGGTGGAGGTGGGAGGAGTGCTTGAGTCCAGGAGTTTAAGATCAGCCTGGGCAACACAGGGAGACTCTGACTCTGTAACATTTTTGAAAAATTAGCTGGGCATGGTGGTGCACACCTGTAGTCCTAGCAACTTGGGAGGCTGAGGTGGGAGGATTGCTTGAGCCTGGGAGGTTGAGGTTGCAGTGAGCCATGATTGCATCACTGCACACTCCATCCTGGGTGACAGAATGAGACCCTGTCTCAAAGAAAAAAAAAAAAAAAAGATGTACGTAAAACTCTGCTTAGAGGGAAATTTGTAATTTTAAAATAAGTAAGAAAAGAAGAAAGGCTGAAAAG